>NW_022476046.1:0-212101 GCF_009193645.1 Aspergillus pseudonomiae | reverse complement strand
AAAAAAAGAGAACCAGAGGGGACAACAAGCGTGGTCGAGGCACGTCTTTCGGGTTCCTTGTAATTTTCTTCTTTTCTTTTCACCTGGCCTATTCTGGATTTATTACATTATTTATATTTTCTATAACCTTGGCTATATCCTCAATCCCTATATTATCGCCCTCGTCGCTCCGAGCGTTCTTTCGGTCGCGTTTTCTCTGCATGGATACTTTTTGGCCATGAGCACAACAGGAGAAAACCACACAGATTCTACTTCCAGACCAAGCCCGGCCCCGAGCGCCACAGGCTCAACGGGAACTTCAGGTATTACAGTGCGAGCCGGCCCAAACGGACAGATGAGTTTCAGAAGGTGTGTGAGATGATATTTCCTTGCCCTGGGGTGGTTCACCAAGTGTGGGTTTCTGCGCTGTCGCGGGGCTGCAGCGCACGAGGGGATGGTCGCAGATCACCAAAGTTGGAGTTGGAAAGGGTCCCTGGGTGAATGGGAACGGTCGAGATTTTAAAGGAGTACAGATGGATGCTAATCAGATTTATCTAATCGCTGTTTGAATAGACAACGTGCGTCGCGTGCTTGTGAGGTATGTCTCTTTGTTCTTATGAGGTCGACGCGACCTGTGAAAGCCTCGGCACCTCGGCACATCGCAGCTCTGCGTTGCAGCCCCCCTATCATGCTATCTACCTATCTATCAGGCAATCCTGGTGACGGTAGCATAACGCAACCACGATAATGGTTTTATTTGAGCATCTTGTTTGCTAACGTACTTTTGTGTTATCTCGTGAAGACATGCCATGCTCGAAAAGTAAGTCCCCCTGGTCCAGACTGATTTGATCTCCTTTTTGGCTCCCATTCCTTCCGGTGTCACCCGCCCGCCATGCTAGGTCTCTGCAGAAAAGGAGATCGCTAATCGCGTCATTTGCCCACAGGTACGCTGCGATGCTGCCAGTCTAGGTGTGCCATGCACCAACTGTGTGGCCTTTTCGATCGAGTGCAAGATCCCCACGCCGAAACGCAAGAAGAACCAAACAAAAGTTAGGGAGAGCTCCGGGTATGTTTTCAAATACCTCATATATCGATTCGCTGTCCACTTCATCCCAACATCTACTGATTCGCCATCGAAATGTGTAGTAGCGAAGAGAACCCCCAGAAAGAAACACCCAAGGAGGAGCAGCCGACGACGGATGGCAAGGATGCTTTCGGTTACTCGAGTAATCGAATGGCTGTCGACGGTATGCCTGTTACATCACTCACCGAGTCGCAGGCCGCTCAGCAAGCCACCCAAAATGGAGCATATGCTCAGTTCATGAAACCAAAGTTTGCGCGTGCCCCGATCAAAGAAGCTGGCCGGGTCGCTTACCTTGGCGAGTCCTCGAATCTTTCGCTCCTGGTGCAGGACCGCCATGGAACGACAGACGTTGTACATTATCCCCTTCCGCCCAATGTTCGCGGCTCTCGTGCTAGATTGGCGGATCTGGATAACCTGGAACTGGATATCCTTCACCAGCGTGGTGCCTTTCTTCTACCGCCAAAGCCTCTTTGTGATGAACTAGTCGATGCCTACTTCAAATGGGTCGCCCCCGTAGTACCCATTGTTAACCGCAGCCGTTTCATGCGACACTACCGCGACCCCAAGAACCCACCTTCCTTACTCCTCCTTCAGGCTATACTTCTCGCTGGGTCCAGGGTGTGTACAAACCCTCAGTTGATGGATGCCAATGGTTCGACAACCCCAGCAGCTATGACATTTTACAAGCGGGCAAAAGCCCTCTACGACGCTAATTACGAAGATGACCGTGTCACTATCGTCCAGGCCTTGGTACTTCTGGGCTGGTACTGGGAGGGCCCGGAGGACGTTACTAAAAACGTCTTTTACTGGACGAGAGTGGCTATGGTTGTAGCGCAAGGGTCGGGTATGCACCGAAGGTATGTTGTTGCCCTCATTGCGGAAACATTATGGACAACCATCTAATATTCACAGCGTTGAATCATCCCAACTGAGCAAGCCGGATAAAAGACTCTGGAAGCGAATTTGGTGGACTCTCTTCACAAGGGACCGATCCGTAGCAGTGGCCTTGGGGCGCCCAATCGGTATTAACACAGATGACTCGGACGTTGGCATGTTAACCGAGGACGATTTCATCGAGGACGAGGTTGACATAGCAGCCGAGCACCCGCCGGACCCCGTGCATGTACAGTTCTTCCTGCAATATGTCAAGCTCTGCGAGATCATGGGCTTGGTACTTGCGCAGCAGTACTCTGTGGCTTCGAAGTCGAGACGCATGAATGCTATGGATCTGACACATTCGGATATGGCGTTGGCAGATTGGCTCCAGAATTGCCCCAAAGAGGTGTGCTGGCAACGACAGAATCATCACTTCTGGGCTGCCCTTCTCCATGCGAACTACTAGTAAGTTTTACTATCCCTCCTTACTCTATACACAGGACTAATGCAGAGAAAAGCACTACCCTTTGTCTTTTGCATAGGGCGCACATGCCGCCAGCTTCTTCTGCCCCAAATAGTTACCGCGTAGAGGAGATGGCCTACCCCTCGCGCACAATCGCATTCCAGGCTGCCGGAATGATCACTTCTATCGTGGAAAACTTGCAGACACATCAGGAGATTCGATATACACCAGCCTTCATGTAAGTTCGATAGTATGTCCGTTTTTCGCACTAAGCACTCACAGTGTCGCAGTGTCTACAGCTTGTTCTCGGCCCTGATCATGCACGTTTATCAAATGCGGTCATCTGTGCCAACAGTTGTGGCAACATGCCAGGAGAGAATCAACATATGCATGCAGGCTCTGAAAGATGTCTCCAAAGTGTGGCTTGTGGCTAAGATGGTCCGTACTCTATTCGAATCCATTCTAGGAAACAAAGTCCTCGAGGAGCGTCTCCAGAAAGCGGCAGGCAAAAGGCATCAGAGGATAAGACACGACCAGGCCCAACATCAGTCCACAAGGAAGCCTGATCCGCCAAAGCGGAAATTCGACGATATGGACCTCGGGTTGCCAAATGGGGGTCCCACACCACCAGTCTCATATGAGCGCTCGCGGCCTCAGACGCCTGCAGTGACTCCCTCAAGAGAAATGGGACAACCCGGATTGAACGTTCCCCAAGGCTCTCCTACTGGTCCTCCCGCAGGCAACTCTCGAGGCAATACGCGGCCGACAACTCCATTCAATGCTCAATTTTCCCTCCCTGCAACGCCACCCGACCTGTTCCTGGTTACGCGTACTTCACCCAACCTTTCGCCTTCGCTTTGGGAAAACTTCCAGCCCGACCAGCTGTTCCCTGATGGCACTACCATCTTCCCTGAGTTAACTTCCCCGCAGCACAATGCCGTCGATCCCCAATTGCAGATGCCGTCTCAGCTACAGACGCAAGGCATGGATCAGCGACATATCATGCCTCATCAGATGTCCTCCCGAGGTCTTCCCGGAACACAGGGAAGCCCGGAGCTCATTTCGAACATGCCTCCCGGGATGGGTATGCAAGGTCAGCAACCACCACAGGTGTTCGGAATGGAGAATCAGCAGCCTTGGCCAATGGCAGGTTTAGAAGCAGCTCTACATACCGGGGTGGAGGCTGCTAGCCAGGATGACACCTGGAGTAATAGCTCCCGAAGTGGGCCAACCGCACCGACGACTTTGAACGTGGAAGATTGGTATGTTAAGTAGGATGCATCTGGATTCTCCTCGTACTGACGGCTCTTTGTTTCCTAGGTTCCAATTTTTCGGCATTAATGGTAGCTTCGGCGACCTGTCAACTTGAGCGTGAATATGGAATGTATATGCAATGACGACCCTTCATCATGACAAGTGTATAATATCTCTTTTCTGCTTTACAGAGGCCACTGCATTTATTCGAGCCTCTCTTGTTTGATGACCTGTCTCATTGGCGGGACAGTGACGAAAGAATCTCTGATGGACATACCAAATGGATATGCGATGAGGCTATGGAAGTCATATGCCTATGAATTTGCGGTAAAGTCGCTTGTAGCTGTCGTGCTGTACAACGACCTAACGACAGACATGCGGATGATCGCTACATGGCATATGCCTTGGTAGGATAAGGAAGAGTCACTCCTGGGACAGTTTCGTGTCTGGCGTACAGATGGAGTTTGTGTGATATTGATGTCGGTTCCCTGTTTTTCGCTGAATAGTTGTATCTGAAGAGGATTTGGATGGGCTCGAGGGGAGCCCCTGTACATACATAGAGATCTAAATCGAAGGATAGTACATAAAGACTGTCCATTTCTGCCTCAGGCGGCGAATGACGAAATCGACACTTACGTGGACTAGCCAATGAACAAGCAGGAGTGGGGAGGCCATCCTTACCGTATCGGGTAAGATAGAATGAAGGACGGGGCGATTCTCAAATGACTCTTCCGGGGAACAATAAATATTATCCTTCTTCTCCTCCCTTTCATCCTTCCATTGATTTGGCAATCGTTTTGTGATTCATTTTCTCTTCCTATACCCTACTATCTTCCGGGTATTGGCTTCTCTCGCTTCTTCAGTGCTCTATCCTTCTCTCCGTCCTTGCCCCCCTCTCTCCGCTCATCCCCGCAGCGATGTCGGCTTCAGGATCCGGTGCCGCGCCCGCGGCTTCATCCTCAGCAAATCCAGCCAAAAAGGCGTTCCCTAGCGTAGATCTTGAGGGTCACAATCTTCCGCCGTCACCAGCTCCTTCCAGTCCTCATACCGGAAGGCGCTATGCAATTGCCACAGAACTCGTCTACACCGACAGTGGTGACCAGTACAACGCTAGCAGCGTTCCCATCTACCAGGTACCATCTTCGTCGCCCTCGAAAACACCCTACTATTGAGACAAAGCTATGGATGTACCAATAGTGCTAACAATTATTGCTGTAGAGCGCTACTTTCAAACAGACATCCGGTGGTGGAGGCGGAGAGTATGATTATACCCGCTCCGGCAATCCGACTAGAACGCACCTTGAACGTCATCTAGCTAAGGTCATGTCCGCTCAGCGTGCTCTGGTGGTTTCCTCCGGCATGGCTGCATTGGATGTTATCACTCGGTTGCTTCGTCCTGGTGATGAAGTCGTGACCGGCGATGATCTTTACGGTGGAACCCACCGTCTGCTTAAATACTTGTCGACCAATGGTGGTATCATCGTCCATCATGTTGACACCACTCAGCCGGAGAAGGTGCGGGAAGTGCTGAACGAGAAGACAGCCATGGTCCTGCTCGAAACCCCTACCAACCCTCTCATTAAGGTTGTCGATATCCCCCAGATCGCTACCGCCGCACATGAAGTGAACTCTACCTGCCTTGTGGCTGTTGATAACACCATGATGTCTCCGATGTTGCTTAACCCTCTCGAACTGGGAGCAGACATTGTCTATGAAAGTGGAACCAAGTACTTGTCGGGTCACCATGATCTCATGGCTGGGGTGATCGCTGTCAATGACTTGGCTCTCGGCGAGCGATTGTACTTCCCCATCAATGCCTCTGGTTGCGGTTTGTCTCCGTTCGATTCTTGGCTGTTGATGCGTGGAGTGAAGACCCTCAAGGTACGCATGGACCAGCAGCAAGCAAACGCACAACGTATTGCGGAATTCCTCGAGTCCCATGGGTTCAAGGTCCGATACCCTGGGTTGCGGTCGCACCCTCAATATGACCTCCACCACTCGATGGCTCGTGGAGCTGGAGCTGTGCTCTCATTCGAGACGGGAGATGTCGGTGTGAGTGAGCGTATCGTTGAGAGTGCCAAGCTATGGGCTATCAGCGTTAGCTTCGGCTGCGTGAACAGTTTGATCAGCATGCCTTGCCGGATGAGTCATGCTAGTATTGATGCGAAGACGCGCCAGGAGCGCGCCATGCCGGAGGATCTTATCCGTCTGTGCGTTGGTATTGAAGATGCAGATGATCTGATTGACGATCTGACAAGGGCGGTAAGTTTGTCGCTCTCAATACCCTGTTGATAACTTTTGGTCTAATCCATTTCTTTAGCTGGTACAAGCTGGAGCCGTCAACCTGACCTTGGATGATTTCCAAGCGAACACGACCAACAATTGATTTACGTATACATAATGTACCTGCATGTGTTTTTGGGTTCTCATGGTGGAAAAATAAATGCGTGGGCATATCTCGGGTGGTACATTGATGCGGCGTTCGGAGCCTCTGCTATTTTTGCTAAAGTTTTCTTGTACAAACTGCATAAAGATGCTCTATAAAATAAACAGTATCTATATGTGATTACCCGAATCTGGTTCCCATGGCAATTCTGCGGTAAAAAGTTTTGGTCAGAAAAACCGGGTGGCAGCTATAAACGTATATCCGTGTCCTGGGGAACATTTGCCGGGGGATCGCTCGGCCGGCACCGGAGGGTTTCCGAGTCACCGGTAAGGCCTTTATCGGCCGGTCCATTCTCGTCCGCGATGATAGTCAGCGAGTCAGCATATTGCGTTTCCCCCTACGCTCGGAAATTGAGATGTCATCTCCATTCGTTTCTGCTTCGGCAGGATGTCTTTGTAATTTTGGTTACCCTGATTTCTTCTGTTGAGCCTTCTTTCCCCTACGCGACAGGTGCCCTGTTGGTGTTTACATGACGTCTCTTGTCAGCGTCGCGTCCCTTCGTTGAGCTTTTATCGTTGACTCATTTTTGCTATATTTTGAGTCTACTGTCGTTCGGCGCCATTCAAGAGTATGCCGGGAAATGCGATCTCCCCTAATGGGGCTCTCTCCATGCAGGCTGTCACTGAGCGGCCAACATCCACTTGGAATACCAGCCGATTAGGTTCGCGACTGGGCGTGGATATCGCCAGCGCTGCCACAGCAGGCGCTTTGACGTGCCCCGTTATTACTGTTATCGATCGGTAGGCGTGCAATCTCGCTGGTCCTTCGCTGCAAAAGTCTGACATCAGCTGCTTGATAGTGCGATCATCGAGAAAGCATCCAAAGGCATTCCCATTCGACAGACGATCACATCATGTTTCGGGTCTATGATTCGTCATCCAGCGGGCTTCTTCCTCAGTACACCGTTTCTCCTTATATATACACTCTACACATCGACATATCTGACCGCCAATGCCATTGACACGATTTCGTCGACCATGCGCAATGAACCGTTTTCCTCCGTATTTGCCGGAACGGCCAAGTTCCTCGCCACGACAACAGTGAACATGGGAATCTGTGTATACAAGGATGCCAGGTTCGCGCGGATATTTGGCGCACAGTCCAAACCTACACCATCTCCGTCATCCACACCTGCGCACACAGCCTCTCCCCCGGCCTCCTGTCACCCCTCCGGCGCTGCCACAGTACCCAAGGTCTCATATGCCCTCTTCTGTCTCCGCGACAGCATCACCATCTTCGCTTCCTTCAACGTCCCCACGCTAATAGCGCCATCGATCCCCGATTATATTGCATCTACACCCGGGATGAAGGCAGCGATAGCTCAATTCTCCTGTCCGGCCCTCATGCAATTCGCCAGCACACCCATGCACCTGCTGGGCCTGGATCTTTATAACCGGCAACCGCCCGGAGGGTTGGGATGGCGTGAGCGAGTATCACGTATTCGTCGGGATTATATCCCCAGCTGTTTTGCTCGGATGGGGAAGATCGTGCCCGCCTACGGTGTAGGAGGTGTGGCTAATGTGCGGCTAAGATCTGCTATGATGCAATATCTAGAACGGGCGGAGAAGTGATTTCTCCCCCTGCTGCCTCTTCTCTGCCTTTTTTGCGCGTTTAACTCTTTATCGCCCTTAATCTCTTTGTTATCCACTCTCCACTCAACTATCATTAAGGTTGGCATCGGCGTTTGGTTTTCCAATTGGCGTTGGTATAGATCTAGATCTACGTGTGACGACATCTAATGTTGATGGCCGTGGCCAGTCAGATGGTTGAGCTACTTTCTGGCCATGTCTATCCATATTCATTGTATATGTGGTTGGGAATCTGCACAGACAGACGGTAGAATATGTTTGGCTAATATATTCAGCTGAATTGGTATTGCAGTAAATATCTTTGGAACAATGACTCTTTGGAATAATGGTATTACCTGTCGATTAGATTCGACGATTCATTTGGGCTGATATCTATGTGACTTGAATCCGAAAAGTCCGACCTATATCTTGCGGACTTCTTGGACCTTTCGATTCTTGTCGACGATCAAATGAAGCTGTCTGTCCTCCCAGCCGGTAGAAGGTCTAGATGCGGCTGTTGTATGTGGAACAGGCCTGAAGGTACCTGCTCGAAGGCCTTCGGTGAAGAGCTCATATGAGGGGTAGTCTGCTTTTGTTAGCATGGCACTCTTTTCATGCATCATTTCGCAAATAGAGAAAAAAAGGAACGGGGTAGCATACAGCCATTGACAAAGTGCGTGACCTGTTCCGGGGTCATGCCCGTTCCTTTGGCAGCAAGAAGCGTTCGTTCTTGTTCCTGTCGCCAGTCATAGACAAAGTGTGAGTCTTGGGCATCACTGCAGATCACGTTAGATTCCACAAATGGATATCGAAGCAAATGGTAAAACCAGCAGGCTGGGAAACCTTACATGTGGATCAAAGCATCCAACTGACTGTAGTAGATTGTCCGTTAGCCGTTATACCTCCTACTTCAGTCGCATCCAACAAGGCAGGAGGGCCTAAACTCACTCTGTGATCAGATCATATTCCTTCAGCGCATCATTAACAGCCTTGACAGCCTCAAATGGCACATATCCCAACCGTCCATCATAGTCACCCTTCTCTTTCCGCCTAACAGCATCATCCCACCTCTCGCGCAGGAGCTGATCATCCACAGCGCGGAAAC
The DNA here is from genome assembly GCF_009193645.1 of Aspergillus pseudonomiae. Classification (NCBI taxonomy): domain Eukaryota; kingdom Fungi; phylum Ascomycota; class Eurotiomycetes; order Eurotiales; family Aspergillaceae; genus Aspergillus; species Aspergillus pseudonomiae. Next base: position 203,326 of record NW_022476046.1, on the reverse strand, counting down.
CAACACACCAGCCTTCGAATATGACTACCTTTATCTTATCCTGCTCCTCGCCATTAACGGTCTCCCATTGCGACTCGGGTACGCGATCACCCTGCCCCGCATACGCAGATTTATCATACTGCGGAATAGCCGTGGCTCGGCCCGCGCGGAGGGATTCAAAGACCTCCTTGGCTAATGGCAGATCATGTGTACCTGGTTGCCCGCGATGCTGCAGTAGCGGATTTGCAGGGTGCGACTTGGCGAGATTGATCTGTTCCTCATGGGTGAGGTATAGATCGTCAAGCGAGAGCGTGATAACGGGGAGGGAGTACGGCGGGGAGCGGAGAGTCGATTGTAGGGTGGACACCTTATAATTTTGCAATAGAACCGTCAGACAGCTATTTCGACGTAGTTCAACCAGCAGAGACTAGATTCCTCGCATCAATTCATACCAGCACCGTCTTCCCGGCCCCCTGGACGCCATTCAACCCCAGAAAGAATGGTGGGGTTCTGGCCGGGTCGTTTCCGAACCGCTCTTGGTGGGCTTTTAATCGCTCCAGCAGGAACGGGATGCAGTGTTGGGATTTGTCGTCGATGATTTCGGGCATTTTGGTGGTTTATTTTGGTCTTTACTGTGTTGGCTTTTTTGTCTTCGTGTTTTTTTTCCCTTGCTACGGCTACGTTTGTTCAGGGTGATTATGTTTTATATGGCGGACTAAGAAGAAAAGTTGCTATGTCGGAGGTGCGCCGAAGCGGAGAACCTGGAGATTCGAATGTCCGGGCGGTGGGGGACAAATGTTGTGCCTGAGAGATTAACCATGGGCCTGATCATTGTGGTGGTCTTTCAACGGCGAAAGGGATTTTGGACACGGAATCTTGTCACAGGGGGGACTGTAGTATTTAAATCTCTTGCCTTTTCGATTACTGAACATTTTGACCGTCTCAGGACCGACACGTGATGATGACGTCGAATCACATGTCTGAGTCAGCAAGGTAATCGATTACCTAATTGGGTTAGCCTGTGTATAAATCGAGGTGGTCGTATAGATTACATAATAATGCGGATACATAGTGTTAGCGTCGGCAGCCAGACATGGGAAATTTCCATGCTGGAGTGCTTGACAGAGGTGCACGGCAGCGAGATTATGCATCTAATGAGGATAGATCTCTAATATACACCATCTATGCCTAAGGAACGCCGAAATACGCGACGAAATATGGGGTTCTCGATCCAGGAGAGCTATATCGGCATGTGAAGGAGGGATCATCTGCCTAGATCCGCTTGGTGTGTGGGAACCTCCGAGCTTCAAAGCAACCACAAAGATGCCGAGGTTCCAAATTCATAGCGTCCTTGCCGAGCACCGCGACCGTCCATTTACTCCCCCAGATCTAAAGGCTTCTTCAACTCTGTTCTCCCCCAGACTTTCCCCTCATACTTAAACTTACCACTGACCTCCCTAAGTCTTCCTTGAACTTTGAATACTTTGTCTATCCTCCTCTCCTCCCCTCTTCTCCCTTCCTCCTCAATACTACTGAAACATTCTGTGCGGAGGCACCACGTCATTACATTCTCTGTGCTTTGATTTTCCCTTTCCTTTTTGTTGTAATTATACCCGTACAAGATGTCTGAGCTGCGCTTCGACAACCAAACCGTCGTTGTGACGGGAGCCGGCGGTGGTCTCGGTAAGGCCTATGCTACCTTCTTTGCCTCGAGGGGCGCAAACGTCGTTGTGAACGACTTGGGTGGTTCTCACTCTGGTGAAGGCCAGTCGTCAAAGGTACGAGCCGAATTATGGTCACATGCAGGTTCTGGAATACGGTTACTAACATGGACTCTCGACTATAGGCTGCTGATGTGGTCGTCGAGGAGATCCGCGCTGCTGGAGGCAAGGCAGTCGCCAACTACGACAGCGTTGAGAACGGCGAAGCTATTATTGATACCGCCATCAAGAACTTCGGCCGCGTTGATGTCCTCATTAACAACGCCGGTATTCTCCGGGATGTCAGCTTTAAGAACATGAAGGACCAGGACTGGGACCTTATCACCAAAGTTCACACCTATGGTGCATACAAGTGCGCAAGAGCCGCATGGCCTCATTTCCGGAAACAGAAGTACGGCCGTGTCATTAACACTGCCTCGGCTGCTGGCCTCTTCGGTAACTTTGGCCAGGCCAACTACTCTGGTAGGTGCCTCTGAATACAGACTATTCATAGATCAAGAACCTGACAGTACATTTAGCCGCGAAGCTCGGTCAGGTCGGTTTCACCGAGACCCTCGCCAAGGAGGGCGCCAAGTACAACATCATTGCCAACGTCATTGCACCTATCGGTATGCAAAGAATCCCAATCATTTATTGTACCGAATACTGACTTGGAACAGCCGCTAGCCGCATGACTGCCACCATTATGCCCCAGGATGTTCTGGACCTTCTCAAGCCCGAATGGGTTGTTCCCTTGGTGGCCGCTTTGGTGCACCCCTCTAACACAACCGAGACCGGTGGAATCTACGAAGTCGGTGGTGGCCACGCTGCCAAGCTGCGCTGGGAGCGTGCCAAGGGTGCTCTGCTCAAGACCGACGACTCCTTGACCCCCGGTGCTATCGCTAGGAAGTGGAACGATGTCAACGACTTCTCTCAGCCCGAGTACCCTACTGGCCCGGCTGACTTCATGACCCTCTTGGAGCAGGGCCTGAAGACCCCCAGCGCCCCGTCTGGCGAGGAGCCTGACTTCAAGGGCAAGGTTGCTCTTGTCACTGGTGGTGGTAACGGGTATGTGTTTCAGAACATTGCTTGAAGATTACTGTCTCTAACTCTTTATAGTCTCGGACGCGCGTACTGTCTGCTCTTTGCCAAGTATGGCGCCTCTGTGGTGGTGAACGATCTGGTCGACCCTGAGCCTGTTGTGCAGGAAATTAAGAAGATGGGTGGAAAGGCTGTCGGTAACAAGGCTTCCTGCGAAGATGGCGCCGCCGTTGTTAAGACTGCCATCGATGCTTTCGGACGTATTGATATTCTGATCAACAACGCCGGTATCCTGCGTGACAAGGCCTTCACCAACATGAACGACGACCTGTGGAACCCTGTTATCAATGTCCACCTCCGTGGTACCTACAAGGTTACCCAGGCCGCCTGGCCTTACATGCTTAAGCAGAAGTATGGCCGTATCGTCAACACTGCAAGCACCAGCGGTATCTACGGTAACTTCGGCCAGGCCAACTACGCCGCGGCGAAGCTTGGCATCCTCGGTTTCTCCCGTACCCTCGCCATCGAGGGCGCCAAGTACAACATCAAGGTCAACACCATCGCTCCTAACGCCGGTACCAACATGACCCGTACTATCATGCCCGAGGAGATGGTCCAGGCCTTCAAGCCTGACTACGTTGCTCCTCTCGTGGTTCTTCTTTCCTCGGACCTTGTCCCTGGAACCGGTACCAAGGGTCTGTACGAGTGCGGCAGCGGCTGGTTCTCTAACACTCGCTGGCAGCGCTCTGGTGGTCACGGTTTCCCTGTGGACGTCAAGTTGACCCCCGAGGAGGTTGTGAAGAACTGGAACAAGATCACCAACTTCGACGACGGCCGCGCGGACCACCCCGAGGACAGCCAGGCTGGTTCTGAGAAGGTCATGGCCAACATGGGCAACCGCAGTGATGCCTCCGAGGGTGGCAACGACATCTTGGCCAACATTGAGAAGGCCAAGCAGGCGACCACCGACGGCACTGCTTTTGAGTACTCCGACCGGGATGTCATTCTCTACAACCTCAGCCTGGGTGCTAAGCGCACCGACCTGCCTTTCGTGTACGAGAACAATGAGCACTTCCAGGCCATTCCCACCTTCGGTGTGATCCCTTGGTTCAACACCACCGTGCCTTACAACATGGACGACATTGTGAAGAACTTCTCCCCCATGATGCTGCTGCACGGTGAACAGTACATGGAGATCCGCAAATTCCCCATCCCCACCGAGGCCAAGACCCTGACCTTCCCCAAGCTCATTGACGTCGTTGACAAGGGTGCCGCTGCTCTCGTCGTTGCCGGTTTCACCACCAAGGACGCGAAGACTGGAGAGGACCTCTTCTACAACGAGTCCACCGTTTTCATCCGTGGCAGTGGCGGCTTCGGCGGATCCCCCAAGCCCACCGCTGCCCGCCCCAAGGGAGCCACCGCGGCGTACAAGACTCCTCAGCGCAAGCCGGATGCTGTTGTCGAGGAGAAGACCTCCGAGGATCAGGCTGCCCTCTACCGTCTCAACGGCGACCGCAACCCTCTTCACATTGACCCTGAGTTCAGCAAGGTCGGTGGCTTCAAGACTCCTATCCTGCACGGTCTGTGCTCCCTGGGTGTCTCTGGTAAGCACGTGTACAGCAAGTTCGGTGCCTACAAGAACATCAAGGTTCGCTTTGCCGGTGTCGTCCTGCCCGGTCAGACTCTGAGGACCGAGATGTGGAAGGAGGGCAACACCGTCCTGTTCCAGACCACTGTTGTGGAGACTGGCAAGCCCGCCATTAGCGGCGCCGGTGTTGAGCTGTTGGACGGAGCCAAGGCCAAACTGTAAATTATAATTAAACCGACTACTTTTTGCGTGATGGCGAAATGATGGGATTAAATTGTGTACATAGATATTACGATTTCTGTTTCTTTCCAATTTAGCAATCTCCTTCAGGTTGAATTTAAAAATATGCTTGCTTTTTCAACTCGATGTATCTGAACGAGAATGGGACTTGTTCTTGGTTGAGAATACATGTCCAGGCCTTGTAGAAGCTTCTTCTAGTATACGGGTAGAACATGTTGGATAGATCTACAAATGAAAGTCAACGCCACTACCACCCATATGCCGAAGACCAAGTTGGTATATAGCTGAAGAATAAATAGCCCCACCGTTCGATAAGCGACGCAAAATTAAACTTGACTCTCCATATGTACCCACCAAGTTCAAGCCCATATCAATGATCTCCCTAGGGCCTACATTAGCTCGAATTTGTATTCTAGAATTCACACTATATGTGATCCACTGTTCAACTCTCGATGTACACCGTAGAGCCTGTGCCTCACATCTCAACTCCCAAGCTAATACGAAGTATTCCATGTCGGCCACTGCCCCACTGCCTGGATCAAATCGACAGCACCGGGAGCTGGGAATAGTGCTAGTTTATAGTATAATAGATGATCTCTTTGTCGGGCTAAAACAGATACCCGTGGAGAGACCTGGGAACTGGGAATCGTTGTCTTACCACTTGATCCTACAAGAAGATCATTATGCTGACTCTCATACGCACCCAAATTTGCCCTGGCCTGGTCAAGTCCATTGAGCCAATTATCAACTTGATCGGACTAAGAATATGGGTTGGCGGGCACGAAGCTCGCTTTTCCAGGCTGTCTTGCCGGCACTGTATAGCATGTGACTTGCTTTATCGCGGATTCACACCTTGAGATACCTCGGTCTCACTATGTCGGGTGATATAGGCGGCAGGTGAGATTCAATTCACCTACAACTGCATATCTCTCTGAATGTCTCTGGGGCGTTTAACGTACCTTGTATGGAAACCGAGGTAAATAGCCCTAAAGACACAGGTAAAATACGGTATAGTGAGTGCTTTATGGAGTTGTTCATCTCTACAAGCATAGTCAGTCATGTTTGTTTCTCGACATTTTCACAATATCTTCTCTCCAATGCTATAATACACTAGAGATTGCACCTATTTGCTATATTTTGAGATGCGCAGATTCGTTCTATGAACTTAGAATCTACATAGAGACTTACTAGTATATTCTAGCGGCCTCTAACGCTATGTATATATTTTGTAGATCAGAGATATAATTTATATTTAACTATAGGAATAGTGTTCAGTAGTGACGGGTAGAAGGTCTAGATTCCCCCAACATCGGCCCGCCGTACGGTCATGTACCGTAACACAATACCATTGACTGGTTGTCAACTTCACTCAACCGTCTCCATAACTCTCCAACTCCACTTATCTCTAGGCAGACAATTTATTAACTCTCAATTTCGAGCGCATCCTCAGGCTACCCCGTATACCCCCTTACTTTAACTTCTTTTCGCCTCAGGCCGACCATGTAGCAGACTTCCCCATCGATACAACGATGGTCCTCTCTCTACCTGTCCCGAGTTTCTCCAAATCCCCAACAACAACATCAACATCATCTCCCCTCCGGCCCAACGACACCAGCCAATCCACCACCATCAGCGAAGCCCTCCGCAACAACCCATTCGGAACTACCTCACGCTCGCGTCTAATCCCCACATCCACCACTCCAACCGCAGAACAAACCCGCGAACAAGAAGAGCTCAACAACGCCCTAGAGACCCTCGCACGAATCTTCCCGGACGTGAAGATCGAAGTCTTCCGCGAATTACTTGTGCGATTCGACGGGCAGAGCCGACTGCATGTCTGTGTTGAGCAGCTCTTGCGTCATAAAGAGGAATGGGTCGCCGGCCGGTGGAACGTCCCTGGGGATACCGCCGAGGTGGTTCCGGTGACTGGGACCGGGGTGGTCCCGCGGAATGAACGGTTTCGGACGACTGAGTACAAGATCGCTGTGAGAACGGTGCTGCTGAAGGAATTCAGCGGGTTGAGCAAGAGTACGGTCGATGCGGTTCTGGCGGAAGTGAATTTCTGTTATGTGCGGGCGAGACCGACGTTAAGAGATCTTTCGAAGAGGACGTGGCGGGCGACGTTTAATAGTCTGTTTCCTTCTTTTAAGAGTAAGAGAGATAAAGAGGAGAGTCCCTTGATTGTGTGGCAGCGGCAGGCGAATGGGGAGGCGGTTCCGGCGTTGAAGGAGACGGGGTGTGCGGAGTTAGATCGGGAATTGTATGATGCTTTGCTGGCGCCGCTGCTGAGCGCGAAGAAAGAAGAGTGTGAGGATCGGGATCGGAGGTTGGCGGAGGAACTAAATCAGGATGAGGCGAAAGCAGCTGCTGCGCTCTACGAGTGCGAGTGCTGTTTATCCGACGTGACGTTCGAGCAGATCTCGACTTGTTCGGAGAATATGCATATCATCTGTTATGACTGTATCCGGCGGACGATCCAGGAGGCGCTGTTCGGCCAGGGCTGGGGGAAATCGGTCGATGTGGAGCGGTCGACTCTGAAGTGTCTGACCCCGTTCGCTCATGATGGCTGTAATGGGAGCTTGCATCCGGAGGTCGTTAAACGAGCTATTCTCCTTGATAAGGGCGGAATTGAGACCTATCTTAAGTTTGAAGGTCGGCTGGCTTCAGACGCTCTTCTCAAGTCTCAGCTGAAGCTCATTCGCTGCCCCTTTTGCTCGTACGCGGAGGTTGATTCGGTTTATCATCCATCGGCAAAGGGGATCACTTGGCGCTTTCGTCGGGATGGGATCATCTCCACGATTATACTTACCATCCTCCTCCTAGATACGATACCCTTGCTCTTCATTCCCGTGATTATTCTCTACATTCTAGATCCTTCCACCGTTCAGAACTTCCTGCGCAACTCTTTTCTGAACCTGTGTCTTAAGGTGCGGCCGAAGAGGTTCACCTGCGCAAACCCATTATGTCAACGCGTCAGCTGCATAACATGCCAAAAGCCATGGCGTGACCCTCATGTCTGCTTTGAACCACTCTTGCTCGATTTACGAGCCACTGTGGAGGCCGCTCGCACGGCTGCAGTGAAACGCACCTGTCCCCGCTGCGGTCTGTCCTTCGTCAAATCCTCTGGCTGCAACAAGTTAACCTGCGTCTGCGGGTACTCCATGTGCTACCTCTGTCGCAAAGGCCTCAGCCCCCCATCCAAAGCCCCCCAATGGTTCCGTCCCAGGCAACGTCAACAAGAAAACATCAACCCAGCAAATGAAGCAGAGCACGACAACCAAAACATCGATGACGAAGAATTCGAAGAACCAGAGGGCTACAAGCATTTCTGCGAACATTTCCGCATCAACCCAGGAGCTCGCTGTACCGAGTGCAACAAATGCGAGCTCTATCAAGACGAAGACGAAGAAGCCGTCGCGCGTCGTGCGGGCGAGAAAGCCGAACGTGAATGGCGCATGCGGCAAGGCATGGCCAGCGTCGGAGTCCGGTCTTTCCAGGTCAACAGGTCCTTCTCACGACAGAACAAGTCAGGCGGCGGATTATCATTGCCAGGTCAAGGGAAGAATCTGACCTACTGGGTAGATGAAGTGTGGCGGGAGGGCCGGTGGAAGATGGAAGGACAGGCCTTTGTGGATTGGGTCGTAGAACGGGTGGTTGTCATTGATGAGATTTGAGCTTTTTCTTTCCAGATTTCGGTCTTTTTGGGTTTTACTTAGATCGTGTTTTAATATCGGCGTTTGGCATTGGGCAAAACAGACCCGTTGCATGGATTCTTTGATGATGTGACGAGATATGACATTCCTTTGGCTACTTGACGTTCTCTTCTCTATTGGATTAATATACCTCTGCCATTTGAGATACATTGTGCTACATTTTCCCCAATAAAGTAGTTTATGTCTGTATTATACTTCCACATCCCTCGTGTGAGTTGACTCCCAGAAAGTAAACCCGAACTCCATTTCAGATCACTGCTCTACAGCGATGACAGAATCGCAACGGACCAACGGTATACGACATCCTCTCTTGGCCCGAGGTAGGCGGCGCATCTCCTGCGGCGAACGACTAGTACTAGTTAGTTAAGTTAGGGACCAGTTCTCTCCGTCTAAACAATATCTAGCTATATCATCCACGGATGAAGTAGACTGTGCTAAAAGGGCCATCGTGAAGAATGGGGATACGTGAGCGCTACGGTCTTGCCAATCACTCAAGACAGTCATCACATAAAGGGTGTATACCTCATGACTGCTTCCTAACAACAGAGATGATCGACGGATCGATATCATTTCAACCTAGATTGAGTCGTGGTGGGGAATATCTCCATGCACATATCAATCGTCTATGCACGAAGTTGTACTTTTCACGAAACGACACTTTCCTAATGTTAACAATACATACGATTAAAACCCTTTCATTGTTTATTTATGAATCCAACGGTGTAGTTCTGCTCAGGGGAGGAAGTACCCCCAACACCATTTTGAAGGCCGGCATCTCACGACTCCTCAACGGTACTATCGAAGCAAAGAACGCTAGCCGAAAGGTTGCTAACTTTCTGATCATCGGTATCCCACTCGCTAAATGTGCAGATACCAGGGTCCTCCACTGAATACAAGATTGGCTCTTTGCATTTCTCATCCCTATACCAATATCAGCGCCTTCAGCTTATATTACATCGATCAAGATGGGGAGGCCGGATACTCACTTATAGAAATTGCACACAATATCTTCAGGTACTTTCACCCCGACCACTTTTCCGGCCCTATATTAATTGGTACCATTAGTTCCAACTCTGTGTTGCCAACCGTCGTGTTCACGTACAATGCTTCTGGTACGAGAGTGCATTTGTTGTTTGGCTGGATCAGGGCTGTTTCACCCGTGCAAGGCTCCTCCGAGTAAAGGGTAACCTAGGGGAGAGCACACTTAGCAAATTCTTCAAGGAAGCAGGCTAGGGGTGTTGAACTGGTTGAGCTTACATTCTCTGCTGCCAGAGCGGGGGCCATGCAGGAGAAAATGGCGAGCGCGATGAATTTAGAAGAGACCATCGTGAATCGGTCAGTTTTCATGGGTTGTATATTAAAGAAGGCGAGGGAATCTCTGGGTGAACGAATAAATTCGAGCGGATTTATCGCTCTTAAAAGAACGGCGGAATGATAAACATTGCTGGGGAACGGCGGAGGAATCCATCTCCAGGGGAGCTCATGCAGGCCTACTCCACTCGTACATTAGTGCATACATGCCCCGCATACCTATTACATACTAGTATGTAAGGGCCTTCGCGACCCATACAAGCAATAGTAACAATGGCGAAATGTGGATAAGATCGTTGTCCCCGAGCCCTCGCATTAGTGAACTATAATTTCACTCAATGGCAGCAAATGCAAGCTAGACCCTGAGGGAACGAAACAAATCTATCAGATTACTAAAGTCAATTGGAAGCAATCCGCAGTGAGCACTTTCGTGTCTGATATTAACTCTATTTATATGCTGATATAGAACTTGCTGTTCGATGGTTCCTAAGTCTAAATCATGAACGTAAGGTGGGGGTTTATACGCAGGTCTTGTTGGGAACCAACCCTTTACTCCTGCGTATGGGAAGAAACATTGTCCTGTACTCCAATAAGCTTTATAGCTCATTTATTCCTACATCTGCATGTCAGACATGACCTCTTACGCTTCATGTTCTTGAACCGACGGTATTAATGCACCGTCTCAGGAATGCGTCGAAACCTTTTCACTAATATGTTCCGACTAGGATAGGGTTATGTCCAACAATTAGATTGTACTACTCTAATTAAAATTTAATAATAACTACCTAGATATAATAAATTAATCTAAATTAACTATTTAACTTTTGGTTTAACTATAATTAAATATAGAAATTTTATTAAATTAACTCTAACTTAGTAATTAGGTATAACTGACCTCATTAACCTAACTTAACCTAGCCAAATGCCAGTCTGGTTTTGTATAAAAATAGACTTTAAGAGGGGCCTATTAGGGGGCCTATTATAGATCTAGGGATTAGGTTTAGACCTGGTAGTTAAGGCCTAGGGCCTATGTGAGTTAGGCCTTGGGCCCGGAGTTTGGGCCCATTCATAAGCCCTGAAGAAGACGAGGAACATCAATAATGGGATCAACATTGGAGCTCAAGGCCACTCATATTGTCTCATCTCATCGGAGGAACATCTTTGTCAAGACTCAAATCTCTGTTTTATAATGTGGAGTTGTACTCCTCAATCTCACAAAAGGATTGAAACAGGATTAACGGTTCCTCACTTCTGCTCTGGATAAAGATCTCCTTCCCGGCGCCTGCGAAAAAGACGTGACCACACTCAATCGGTTCGGTATGGTCTCCTACGCCAATCTTCCCACTTCCCTGGGTGCATATCAGGACTGTAGGGCCATGAAACGCTCGGAAGTTCGCCGTTGCAAACTGGGGCGCTAGGGAAGTTTTGATGATATTAAACTCTTCGGCGAGTGATACATATAATACCGATGTGGATTGCCGAGAACTCATTTCCACCAGCAAATAGGGAGTGGGTGTTCTTACAACGAAGGGTGGCAGGCACTCATATGTGAGCATCGATATGAGCGTATCGACATCCTTGGTTTTCCGTGTGAACCCTGCCCGTACCACATTCGCCGATGAGGCCATGCATTCGATGCCGTCTGAAAGGGAAAAGAAAAACCAGCCCGTTAGATATGGCAGATTAAAAGTTATAGATCTGTATTAGGAGAAGAAGAAGCAACATACCGCCACTTAGGTAAGCGTGAAGTTCATTAGATCTCACAAATAAAGCTTCCCCGGGGCTTAGGCAGACGTGGTTCATGAATAGGACGGCGAAAAGCCCAACATCATAGGGGTAATGCTGACTCAATTGAAGGATAAGATCAGTGAGATTGCCATGCTCGACCGCCAGAGATCCATTTCTTGGTCTGCTACTCGCGAAGCGGATCAAGTCTTCTGCACACGCTCGGATTCGTGATGGATGCGCGGTAAGTAGCTCTGACCAGGCCTTCTTCAGCGCTATTCCAGCGCTTTTTTGACCATACTCATTTCCTGCGCTGTCGCAGGCGGACTGTAATTCCATAGCAGTGGCATCACTGATGAGATTTCGTAGCGGTGGTACACAAGAAAGAAAACGAGCAATCTCTTTCAGGGGCCGAAATCACACAACGCTTCGAATGGGGTTAACGCGACAATCATTTCGGGCTTATGGTTCGAATCTATAATTAAAATTATATATATTTCTATCCCATATATTCTTTACTAGGGTATAGGCAAAGCCACTCCCCCGCCTGGTCAGCTTACCAGGATATGTAAGCGGATCCCTTGCGTGTAAGTCTTGGGCATGGTTTCGGTCCGGGTGAGCTTGTATACAAAGCGGCTCTCTGATGGAAAGAACTTTGAATAGAAACGGTAGTGTCGTACAGAATCTCTGGCTCACATGGGTTGAGAGCAGGTGTGGGTTATCCCTAAGGACATCTTGTAACGACTGGCGGAAAGGTCATAAGAAGGAAGAGAGGGATGTGCTCCCATCCAAAACTCAGCATAGGGTTTATTCTCATCCAAGGCATTGTCCTCTACGGCGGACGTGGTGACAGCAAATTGGGCCACTATGGATTGCTTTCCAAGCTTTCCTTTGCTGATCTTTAGTCTCCATTCTCAAATTCTCTCCCCTCCACATATAGAGAAGTTCTTACCCCAATCATTGTTAGAAACTCCTTAGACGCTCAGTTAGTACAATTTCAATCATCAGAGCATTATATTAAACCCACCACACTTCAATCGCCTTAAATGGCTCCCGTGTGTTGCGTTGGTCTGGTGATGCTCATTGGTCTCCATCCTAACCCAGAATTACAAACAAATGATTCTTGACGAGATAGCAGGTCGTAACAGAATGACTCCAAGGAAAGGGAACGAATATTTGCTGTAGATCAGTTTACCCCTAAAGTTGTACTTCCTGCAAAACTTCCTCCTATGGACTAGCACCGTATCTGCAAGAAACCCCACTTTTGGTGCTCAACTGCGGTTTCCTGGCTGACTGACAAAAACTACTTAAATGAGGGATCGCGGGTGAATAGTTATGATCTACTGGTGCCACGTATGTACGATCGATCAGCATTCTTCAGCCCCGCTACGTCCGCAGCTGAGGTTCAGCTACGGAGTACACTCGCCACGCTAGGGGTAAAATCACAGAGATTGTTGGCGTATGAGTAGTAGGTACTAATGCAACCCTCAACCAAAATAAAGTTATGAGAGACATATTACTAGAGGAGCGCCAGGTCGTAATCCATTACTGATGCATTACTGATGCATCGAGAAACCAACATTTTTCAAAAAGACTATTTGCTGATAATATGCTCTCGGAAGACTCAGCTGCTCACCCTTACGCCGAAGGGCCCCTTCTCGTCGTCGGGGATCTGATTCTGGACCAATTTATCCGTGGGAGCGTCAAGAGGATTTCTCCAGAAGCACCAGTGCCAGTTGTGGAGCAACAGGAGGCGGCATTCTATCCCGGCGGTGCTGCCAATGTGGCCTGCAACCTTGCTGCACTTGGTGCGTCGGTAGTCTTGGTTGGAGCGATTGGAGACGATGAAGAAGGCAGACAACTGATATGCTCCCTGTCGCAATCCAAGATTGACACCAGTTTGATTCAGGTCATTCCTGGGAGGCCAACGAGCCTCAAGACTCGAATCATTGCAGAGCAGCAACAAATTGTCCGCGTTGACCGTGAGTCAACCGCACCGGTGGGGGAGCAAGACGTGTCACGCGTACTCGAGGCTATCCAAGGGTGTCTAGTAGGTTGCGCCGGTCTAGTGTTGTCGGACTACAATAAGGGTTTCCTTACTCCGTCACTCGTAACGGCGATTATCCGCAAGGCACAATCGCTGGAGAAGACGGTCATTGCGGATACGAAACATCAGGTGCCCGACCACTATTGCGGTGTCACCGCTTTGACACCCAATATGAACGAGCTCCAGCTTTGCACTGGTCGATTATTGCGCTCTCCGTCAGATGTCAATGTGGCTGCAAGAGAGCTCATGACCAAGATTCAGGCATCCGTGCTTCTTGTCACGTGTGGACAGGACGGTATAAAGTTGTATGAATCGGACTCTCAACAAAGCACACACTTTCCGGGCCATGCAAGAATAGTAGCTGATGTCAGTGGTGCGGGAGATACTGTGCTTGCAGTATTCACCTGGGCTCTCACTATCCGCAGATCCTCAGTCCATCAGGCCGCAAAGTTGGCCAACCACGCAGGCACCCTTGCCGTTGGCAAGAAGGGAATCAGCACAATTGACGTAAATGAACTGCTCTCCTTTGTGATGGACCGTTCAGCCAATTCGCTGGACCGAAGACTTAGCCCAAGCAAGAATCGGACCCTCGAGCAACTTCTACTCGAAATTCACACGGTGCGCCAGTCCCAGCCGTCAGCGAAAATTGTTTTCACAAATGGTTGCTTTGATATGCTTCATGCCGAACACGTCAGTTACTTGCAGAAAGCCAAGGCTCTCGGGGATCTTTTGCTCGTGGGGCTCAACTCAGACTCTTCTGTACGGCAGATCAAGGGTAACCGTCGCCCTATCGTCCCCGAGGCCCAACGAGTTCAGACTCTGGCTGGGCTAGACTGTGTGGACTTTGTGGTTCTGTTCGACCAAGAAACTCCCCTTGATCTGATTCAGGCTATCAAGCCGGACTTTCTTGTCAAGGGAAGTGACTATGAATTGCATCAAGTGGTCGGACGCGACTTTGTAGAGGCCAACGGGGGGCGGGTGGAACTTCTTCCATCGAACCGGGGCATTTCCACCACGAAAATAATCCAGGAAATCATGAATCGTTACAGCGAGTAGCCCTTCACCATCGACATGCTCAATTCCAATTCCTGTTCACCGAGGCTCACCAGTATCGTAGGTCAACAATCGTAAGGCTAAATACTACTTGTCTATTGCACAAGGACTACTTTAAAGGCAGAAAGGTGAAATAACCGGGAAGAATTTCTTGCTCTACCAAACCTTTTCCAGATGAGATCATGAGACAACGACGAGAGAGACATCAGGGACACATGCAAAACTAAGCCAGTCTATCGTACCAGGAACAGAGTGCAGAAGCGAGATAAGCCGGTGGCGCCCCTAGTGTGTGTGTTATATCATCCTAAGTGGTCTAGGATGCACACCTGAAGTTGCCACCGCAATTCCGTGAAGGTGAAGCTTCCAAGCGTGATGAGATATACCCCTATATACAAGCATTTTCTATATGGAATACTCATTATCAGTCGTCTTCTGTCCAATCCCATTCCGCTTCCGCCATGCCCTAACTCCGCGATCCACCTCGTCCCTAGTTATTCCACCCCTAATCAAACAGAATGTGACCCCAAGCTCAGTCTCCACGTCATGGTTACGCGCTTCGTCGTCAAAGAACAATATATCCTCATAGGCAATGCCGCTGGCATGATGGATGCGCATAAAATGTTGCTTTTTAGTCCCAGGGACAATTTGGATGTAGTCAAAGTAGTTCCGCGCGCACACAGAGGGCGTATTTAGAGTGGTGTTATCCGAGAACGCGGGATTGATGTGCAGGGCTTCGAGTATGGCAAGGGCCAAATCGGGAGCATGGCTCCGCGAAGCGAGTGCCAAGGGGATTGAGCGATCCTTGCAGGAGGAGAGGATTGAAGATACAGCGGGATAGAAGGCGAAGGACTTACCCCGTCTATTTGGTTGAGAGAGTTTAGGCAAACGAAACTAGTAATGGAACTCCACGATTCTATCCTGACATACCGGTCCACGATGCATGAATTGTTGTCGCGAGCCTCGACCGGCTCGCTAACATCCGCGTCGACCTTGAATGGCCATAATGTGTGGTCCAGGTCAAAAGCGATGAGGCGTGGCAGAGGTAGGCCGTCTGTGAAGGTCATTGGCTCAGCGTGGGTCATGGTTGATTATTTCTTGACTCTTAGTAAATAGCAGATTGGTGGAAAGAAAGTGCAGTGTGGGTAGAAGTCATCCAGAGTTTCTCGGGCTATTGTCCGCTAGGAAGTAAGCGTGAAATATAGATCGTTAGATCTCAGATCTTCGATCCGTTGCGCACCCTACAGGGGCACTAACCCTAAAACCCTGGGCTTGTAGCGTGAAGGATCATCCATACGTTTACGTGGCACTGTGGAAGGGAATTGTGCACTTACTGATATATGCTTATAATGTTATTTTCTTTATTATTTAAATAAGAGAAAGTATAGAATTTAGTAAATCTAGAAATAAACTTGCAGTCGTTGATAGAGTCCGAGATATGACTTCTATTATAATCTTTATTATAAGATAAGAGTAGTCTTCTTCAGGGCCCCCCAAAGCCCATTTTTGCATAAATATTGGTCTTGGCATACATAAAGATGCTTACTAAGTAGGATAAATCAAGTTTTTTACATAAAGCCCTATGTTTGCACTATTTGGGGCCCAAAGCCCAACCCATCGTGGGCTTGGGCCGGGTTGGGCCCGGGCCGGGATGGGCCGTGAAGAAGCCTAAAAATTTAAGTATATGTTAGAAACTCTGCGTGGCTTGGCTCGCCGAAATGAGCAAGAATATACATTGGAAAATGGACTTCTTCTATTTAAGAAATTGATCTGAAGAAAATAAGTTGAGGGTCCGTTTAGCCTTGTTTGTGTAGTGATGGGAAATATAATGATGCAGGCGAGCTGATGGAGACTCAAAAAGCAGGTGCTGGGGCCAGAGCATCCCTCCACTCTGACCAGCATATGCAACCTGGCATCAACATACCGAAATCATGGAAGATGGAGGGAAGTAGAAAATCTAGGGAATCTTTGTCAGCTCTAGCCATGTCGATAGGAATTCTGTTCCGTGCTCCGGACCACGCCGAGAGTTGGACTTCGGATGGCCGCTGAGTACGGCGGACAAAATCGAAGTTCTGGACAATGTAAAAGATTAGTCATACGAGAGAAGCACCAGTCTCTTTGTATTTATTCTACTATCAATCAAGATCAGTTGCATAGGGAGGGTTTTGGTTTTATCCCGTTCGGGATAGCCACCTGATAGGCCGCATTATCATCCAAGTATTACGAGGAGATGAGCAACTTCATTACCTTCTTTCTCTTGACATGACTCACTATACCCTGGCTGTCCTCCTTTCTCGTTTCAAGGGTGAATTCCAAAGTGCTATCTCTACTCTCTATTGCCTTTCCACACCGGATCCTGTTTGAGAGCCTTCACGTCGTACTGGTTGCCTAGCCGGTGTATCGGTGGCGGCCTCCTATTTTACTCAGTACCATCCATCCATCCATCCTACGCCCCGTCAAAAATCGCAAGGATGATTTCCTCCTCACCTTCTCGATTCTTCACTTCTCCTTCGAGTCCTCCCTCGGACATCAAGCATACTTCAACCTCTCGTACGTTGGCCGCTGGCCGGTGTACAGCAACGTGCAAGTCGGGCAAATTGATGACCCCGTGTCCATGTACACAAGGGATTTTTACTGTGACACCAGGATCACTCCCTGAAGGGGCATGTGAGGACTGTGACCATACCCTATCACTACACCAGAATTTTGGTTCCAAGTCATCTCCGACGGAAATCTTAGCATCTGTTGGCAGCTCTGATCATACGCGACAGCACGTCATGGGTCGTAAGTGTGAGATCCGGTCCCCTCAGAGGCCATATCTAGAGCTGACACTTTTGTGAGCAGGGCTAACTGCTAGTGACCCTACGAGATGTTTACGCAGGGATACAGTATCAAAGCTTGCTGCCGCTGTGGATGATAAAGATGTTATCCACGTACGCGGAACACCAGCCAGCGGGAAAACTGTCCTATCCGAACTTCTAAGGGACTACTACCACGAGCGAAAGAGGAAGGTGTTTCTACTCAGTAGTCCCTTAGAAGTTCGGATGGTATCCGTATTATTGGGAATATTGCAAAGCTCTCTACACCTGCTGGTATGAGGATGAGTGGCGGAAAGATTATATCGATGTATTTTTGCAGCCTCAGACGGAAGTATTCTTTGCGTTTTCTGACTTCACTATGGCTATGTTCCAGCCCAGCTTCGTATTACTAGCAACTAGGCGTATTTGCAATGAGGCTCTCATTATGGAGATCCATACCCACATGCGAAAAGCTACAAACTACTGGTAGCTGATGCGTTGTGGGGCCAATCCATCGGAATCCGGGGCCTAAGATTGATGTCTCTCTACTATTGGGTGCTCCGTCTGAAGTGCATGGGGGCCAAATCTAAGTATCATCATAAAAAGCTTCAGACGCACGGCCATATAGTTAGCAATTTCAAAAACATTCCCAATGCTCCGGTTAGAAGCGTGAGGCAACTCCATGAGAAAAATCTTTACTTAAGCTGCAACGCCTTAGAGGGAACACGCACAGCTTTGTAATAAACTACTCAGTCGCCGTGGTTGTCAGTTCGTTACCATGTCCTCGCCCTTACACGACGCACTGGTTGTTGGTGCCGGGTTTGGAGGGATCTACCAACTACACTCCCTCCTCAAGCTCGGGCTGACAGTCAAGCTGGTGGAAAGGGCCGCAGGGCTTGGAGGAACATGGTATTGGAACCGCTATCCGGGCGCGACAAGCGATACCCCCTCTCATCTGTATCGCTATTCCTGGGATAAGGAAGACCTCCAATCATATCCCTGGTCTTATAATTATCTGGAAAGAAAGGAGGTTCTTGCCTATCTGGAACATGTTGTGAACCGCCACGACTTGCGCAGGCACATGCAGTTCCATACGGAAGTTGTCTCCGCGATTTGGAACGAAGACGACTGCACGTGGACTGTGGAATCTAGCCAAGGTTCTTTCACGACTCGCTATCTCATCACGTCTCTCGGCATCCTCACGGAGCCCAATTGGCCGAACATCCCTGGGAGGGATCAGTTCCAGGGCTGTCTATACCATACTGCTCGGTGGCCAGATCAGTATGACTTGAAAGGAAAGAGAGTTGGAGTGATTGGGAATGGATCATCCGGTGTGCAAGTGATCGTCACAATTGCCCAGGATGTCGAGTCCTTAGTCTGTTTCCAACGGCATCCCCAATACATCGTTCCTGCCGGTAAACGACCTGTCTCGCAGGAGGAGCGCGATGTGATTAACAAGGCCTACGACGAGATATGGCAAAAGATTAGACAAGAGATTGGAGGAATGGGTGTCGAGGAGGCCAAGACGAGTGCGATGAGTGTCGTGGACGAGGAGCGCGAGCGGATCTACCAAGCCGCCTGGGACGACGGAGGAGCCTTCCGATTCTTCCTGGGTACATTCAATGATCTTATTCTCAATGAAGCATCCAACCAAACGGCATGTGATTTCCTGAAGAAAAAGATCCACCAGATTGTGCAGGATCCAGAGAAGCGCCGCAAGTTAACACCGAGCGAACTCTACGCCCGCAGGCCGGTCTGCGCTGATGGCTACTATGAGCAATTTAATCGGGAGAACGTCGATGTCGTCGATATCGCGGAGAATCCCATGCTCGAGATTACCCGCGACGGGATCAAGCTGGCCGATGGAACCGTACATAAGCTGGATGTGATTATTTGCGCCACGGGTTTCAACGCATTTGATGGGGCTTACAGAAAAATTAACATTGCCGGACGCGAAGGGAAACCATTGAGCGAACACTGGAAAGACGGGCCCATCACAAATATGGCCGTTGCCACAGCAGGATTCCCAAATCTTTTCATGATAGTTGGGCCTCAGGTTCCCCTGACCAATGTACCCCCAGCCATTGAAGCCCACGTTGAGTTCATTACCGGGGCCATATCGCGTGCGGAAGAGCATCGCAAGGAGCAGAGTACCTCGTCAGCTCCAGCTAGGATCGTAATTGAATCGACAGATGAAGGGGAAGCTGCATGGGGTGGGTTGTGCAATGCTATTAGCGAGGCGGCGCTGGTTAGAAAAGCCGCATCGTATTTCAATGGCGTGAATGTGGATGGTAAGCCACGGTCTGTCTATATCTTCATGGGTGGGTTGGGTATGTTTCTGCAGAAGGTGAAGGAATGCGAGGAGAGCGAATACCCTTCTTTTCATCCGTTTTAGGTCTGCGAGTCTAGTAAGTTATTCGACAGCCTCTTCTTGTTATCTGTGAACCGGGCCACCCAAGGGAGCAGCGAGCCTGTCATGGTACGGCAGAGATAGCCTTTCTAAATCAGGTATGATTTGTTTTCTTGTATCGGTTCTCGTTCTAGGACGGGGAGTCTCAGTGTATATGATCCCAATCCCGCTTGGCATGAACTGCTGCCCATGTTACGACACCTATGTCTTAGCTTGATTGAGAGGCCAAGAGTCGAGACGACACAGATTTTCTGCGCTTGCCAGTGTGTAAAAATATAAAAAGGTAACACGTACCAACATGTAATGGGGTGTGCCTTTCGCATGCAACCATGTTCGGTGATTCATTGCAAATGAAGTGACCTGGTTCAGTGCCAAGCTCGGTCAACATGCCAACTAAGTGGAGCAATTGATCTAATCAATCAATCGCTTTTTCTCTCCACCATGGGCCTCTTGTCAAGCTATAATTGACCCTAAAACCGTCGAGCCTAGCGTACATAGTGGAAACGTGGAATTATGCAACCACTTCGCTTTTTTTTTTTTTTTTTTTTTTGAAGCCACCACATATCCTGCACAGGAGAATGTGTCGGATTAACGAGGCTTTTCGGCTGTATACCATGTTATGTTAGCTTTTCTCACTGGCCAATTATGCAATTCAAATCAATACTGGGTAAAAGGAACTAACTACTCGAGCCTTGTTCAAAATCTTTTGGACCTCTTACAACTACAGCTCATTTGACTCAGGGTCCTTGAAGCTGGCGGAACCTACCGATTCCGGCCCCAGTGGGCAACTATAGTGTCGAGTATTATTACTCGGCCGCAGGTTCCTACATCGCACTCAGAGAAATGCTTCAGACATCATCTGAGACAATTTCTCGATATGCTGATGGCGAATACCTTCAATTCATTTATAGGTCCGTGGGTGGACTAAGTTCGAAGTATATTAGTAGAATGTGTGCATTCAATAACCATGTCCCTTGCAAGCCGACTGCACCAAATTGTTTCTCAATGTTTCACCTTGATCTTATCTCGACCCGCATCTGGTTACCGGTTCCGGATTCAAGGCAACCGTTTTCTTGTCGGCAGGAATACCGAGATTGGCTAAGAGGCCGGTCCCTAGATTGATCATAACGCTCCTAGACTAAGAGACTTCATTGATCGGGTATTCCTCGGATGGAGAGAAGAGCAATTCAGCCAGTAGAACTATGTGGAGGTGGAATGGCTCGAGTCGATCGATGTCCAAGGGTAAAGGTAACTTTGGGGTGGGTTTCTGGGCCCTGCTCATACACAATCTTTTCACCAGGCCCATCTGAAAAGCTTGTACGGAAAGCTTGTTGGAACTTGGTTTGTAGATTCGGTTGTAATTTAATCTTTGGTGGATCCTATAACCTCAAATAATTAGTCAATCCAGAGGTACAGTCCCACCGGTCTACGCCAAAAGTAGTATCGACCGGAAGACGAATTCCATTACTGAGTGTTCTTTCAAATAGCAATAACGCGGAATGAAAATTCCACAGACCAAAGTGGGGAGACCTCGGAACGAAGGCCATCAAGCGGCTATATGTCGGAGTTATAAGTGTCTCATGTCCCAGTTTTGATCCCGCACATCAAACATGATATTTGTGATTGTTGAGTATCTGTGATAGTCTCTGTCAAAATGACCACCGTTAAGAATGCTCCCTCTACCCGGGGTCAATGAGGATTCGATGCCGCTGGACTCAGACATCTCTGCAGCGGCCACCGAGAACCAGGACCAACAGGACGGTATTCGAGTCGCTGAGGCAGTGACTGTCTCCTGGTCCAAGAAATCCCTCATCATAACATATGCCTCGTGAGTAATCTTCGTGGCCTCCGTACTCTCTTATCCCCTGCTAAGTAACTCGCAGTATGTGGATGCTATACTTTGTCAATGGCCTAAGCAACAACCTAACCTCCAACCTTTCGGCGTATATCACAAGTGATTTCTCGGAATACTCGCTGCTGACAGTCATCAGCGTTGTGACCAGTGTGATGGGTGCTGCATGTGTGATGCCAATTGCAAAGGTTCCAAATCTGTGGGACCGTACTCCTGAAATCTCCATCATGATTTTGATTGCCATCATGGGTCTTATTATGATGGCTGGCTGTTACAATATCACAACGTATTGTGCCGCGCAAGTACGTCTTCTCAGCCCGGGCTTTCCTCACTGAGTTTCTTCATGGCGAGAAGCTCATTTCGCCAAGGCATTCTATACGGTTGGCTTTACCGGTACGATTTTCAGCGTTGATGTGATTACGTCGGATACTTCCTCACTTCGCAACCGTGGTATTGCATATGGCTTCACCTCGTCGCCCTATATCATTACTGCTTTTGCCGGATCACCCCATGTCCAGCCAATTTCACGAGACTAACTGGAGATGAGCATACGGGACCATCTGCATCATTCTTCCGATTGCTGCTTCTCCTTTGATCAACACATAGGAGTTAGCCAAGCGAAAGGCAGGTAAGGACGGTCGATTGCAGTATAAGCCTCGTAGCACTCGGACATGGTGGCAGAGTGTATGGTTCTATATCATCGAGTTTGACAGTAAGACGCTTTTGTATCTTTTTTCTCGCCTGCATTGGATAACCCAGACTAACATACTTCACCTACCTTCACAGTCATCGGTATCTTCTTGATGATCGGCGGATTGATCCTCTTCCTCACCTCTTTCAACATTGCCGGAAACACCAAAGGAGAGTGGAAATCGGCTAAGATAATTGCCATGATGATAGTCGGGTTTTGTGTCCTTGTTATATTCGTTGCCTATGAGCGCTGGGGCGCACCGAAACCACTTATTCGTTTCTCGCTACTCTCGAATCGGACTGTTATCGGCGCTTGTCTGTTGGATATCACATATCAAGTTTCCTACTACTGCTGGGTTAGATACTTTACCTCTTTCCTACAGGTGGACTTCAACACAAGCCTCACCCAGGCGGGTTACATCAGCGCGATTTTCGACTTGATGGACCCCATCTGGCTTATTGGCTGTGGCTACCTCATCCAAGTCACTGGCCGGTTCAAGTGGCTGCTCATGTTTGCCGTTCCACTCTACCTGTTAGCTAGTGGCCTGATGATCTATTTCCGCGCCCCTGGTCACAGTGTCGGGTACACGTGCATGTGCCAGATCTTCCTGGCCGTCGGTGGCGGCACCATGATCTTGATTGAACAAGTTGCTGTCCTGGCAGCTGCCAAACATGAAGACTATGCATCTACGTTGGCACTGCTCAGTGTATTTGGCAATGTGGGCGGTGCTGTGGGCAGTAGTGTATCTGGTGCCAACTGGACCAACACGCTTCCGAAGAAGTTGCGCGAGTTGTTGCCGGCGGAAACAAAGGATCAGTGGGCGGGTATTTACGAGTCGCTGGATGTTCAGCTTAGTTATCCCGTGGGCTCGCCTACTTGCACCGCCATTCAAAACGCGTATGCGTTCAGCCAACGGAACATGATAATTGCCGGAACCGCTGTGATGGGTCTGTCCATTGGCTGGGTTTTGATGATGAGAAACATCAAGGTGCAGGACAACAGGAATGTAACACAGGTTCTATTTTAGGTTTTACAGCCAGTACTTGATCTCTGCAGCCATATTTTGCGGGTTCATGGTCGCACGTCCGCATTCGCTGGTCTATGAAGAGAATAGTTTAAACCGACCATGGAAGAGTGAGCAGTGGACCTACTTGGTGGGGTGGGACTTCATGTCTAGAACCAGGGTCGTCGTGCTTGCATCTCTGCACTTCCTGTCCCAGTCATCCTATGCGTTGATAATCATTGTCAGCTATAACTCAACGAGGGTCAAGGCCCGAAGAAGGGGGGAAGCACGACGAGGAGTGAGCGAAACTCCGGAGTGCCCCAGCCATGTATGTAAGAATAATCAGGTTAAGGACGGGCACACAGTTGAACGGGGTTCAAAAGACAATGGCAGAATCCCAGAAATTTTGAACCCCATTCAACATATACATAGTAGATTTTTAAGCCCCATTCAATCTATGCATAGTATATTTTTAAGCCCCGTTTAGACTATTTTTTACCCAATTTAAAATTTTATAAAATTTAATAAATAAAAATAAATAATATATCCTTTACTATTTAATATATATAGTATATAAAATTAATATAATATAGTTTTATTTACCAAAACTTTATATTAAATAGGATTCAAAAATATAAGTTTAACCCCCGTTGAGCCTATACACGGAAAAACTTGAACGGAATTCAAAGATAGTGGTAGGGGCGGTGGCAGAATTTTGAGCACCGCCGAGATTTTTTTGAACCCCATTCAACTGTGACCCGGTTAAGGACTTAACTTAGATGGAGATCAGCGACCCTAAACCAGGCTAGCCAAATCGAGTTAGGTTTGCGAGACCCGGCCCATCAATCTATCCGGGGAAGACAAACAGACGGAGTATTTATCTCAGCGCGCTTGCTTTAGCTCAATTCACGGATTACAGTGCCAGTGGGCCATTCCCTGTATTACGTGATAATATGATGGACTCGATTGCCTATGACCGAGGCATTGTGCCTCTAGAAGCCAAATACTTGGTTGGTACTTACATCTATAAAGTGTGAAAGCTTAGCTCAATGACCGTCTAAATCCACCGAATTTTGTATAATTTATTTCGCAAAAATGTCAAACTCAAGCTCAAATCCAACCCATGAACTCCCTTCTTACAGCCAAGTTGCTTGCATTGGGGCAGGGGCAAGTGCGATCGCGTTAGGTGCAACACTGAAAAGATGGTACGGTGTGGAAGATATTCGCTTCTTTGAGCGGCAGACAGACTGTGGTGGAACATGGCATATCAACACGTATCCAGGTAAGTAAGAGTGACTATAGTACACTTAACATGAAACTCATAAATCCTTCAGGCTGCGCGTGTGACGTTCCCAGTGCTCTGTACAGCTTTTCATTTGCTCCCAACGCTGAGTGGTCCAAGTTGATGCCTTCGCAACAAGAAATCAAAGCGTACCAGGATGGTGTCGTCGCAACATACGGTTTGAGACAGAGAATGACATTCCGTACGGAGGTGAAACGGTGCGTATGGCGGGATGATGCGTCTCGATGGGTTCTTTTCCTCCGCAATGTCGAGACTGGAGAACAATCAACACATGAGTGCCAGGTACTGTTTTCCGCCACAGGCCACTTTGCTGAACCTCGGCCTTGCGAAATCCCCGGGGTTTCATCTTTTCAGGGTGATATTATTCATTCAGCTCGGTGGGATCACAGCGTCAGTTTAGAGGGCAAAAGAGTTGTAGTCGTCGGGAACGGATGTGAGAGCAATGTGTCGATTCCTGTAATGACTGTCAGCTAACATTCTGTACTCTCTAGGTACTGCGGCGCAGATTGTACCTGCTATTGTCAAGCGGACCAAATCTTTGACGCAGATCATCCGGTCCCAACACTGGATCTTCCCAGCAACCAACTTCACGTACCCGAAAATTCTGAAATGGATTTTTCAGTACATTCCTCTTTCATTGAAACTTCATCGACTGCATATTTTCCTCCTTGCGGAGAGTAGCTTCCGAATGTTTCCAATGACAGATAAGGCCGCACGACTAAGACAGAAGCGCAGGAGAGAGGTCGAGAAGTACATGAAAGATACAGCGCCGGCAAAATATCATGACATTCTGATTCCAGATTTTGAGATAGGGTGCAAGGTACGTTTAAATTCCATAAGGTATCGGTACCAAAACGCATGGATACTCATGTCACCAGCGACGGATTTTCGATGACGGATATCTCAAATCACTCCACAGTGAAAACCTTTCTCTCACAACAGCCAAAATCCTTGAGATTGTTCCTGAAGGTGTGAAAACTTCCGATGGAATTGTTGCTGCCGACGTCATTGTTTTAGCAACCGGGTTCAAAACGAATCAATTTACGCCCTTCATGGACATCGTGGGCCGTAATGGGAGTCTGACTGACCACTGGAAGAGATACGACGGACCTGAAGCTTACAACTGCTCTGCTATGAGTGGTTTCCCAAATTTCTTCCTGTTATTTGGGCCGAACGCAGGAACTGGTCATACCTCAGCACTGATGGCTGCAGAAAAGTGAGTTAAGAAGAAATAGCAGTATTATCCCCATGCTAACAGCCAAAAGTTCTGTCAATTACGCGCTTCGTGTGCTGAAACCAGTCTTTGAACAAAAGGCAGACTCAGTTGAGCTCACGCAGGTAGCGGAGGACGAATATTCCGACAGAGTTCAAGATGCATTAAGAAAGCGAGTCTGGAATGCTGGCTGCCAATCGGTAAGTTATCTTCCAGTTTGCAAAGCTTGTGGGTATATAACGTGCTAATCAGATACACAGTGGTATCAGAATGATAAGAACTGGAACGCCATGGCATATCCGTGGTCCCAAGCCTATTTCTGGTATCGGAGCCTATTCCCCATTAACTCACATTGGAATGTCCGGGTATGATAATGTGACTTTACTGAAATCCATTGATGAAAAAGGGCTAATTCAACTCCCAGACACGGAGCCCCAGAAAATTTCGGATTGGCATATACTGGGCGATATTACCCATCATTCTTAGTTTGGGTTTCCTCGCATCCCGCACGGAGAATACTATGACTCTTGGTCCTGTGATACTAGATTTTGGCAAGAATATGCTCTCTTCCATACGACACGTGACAGCTTCTGTTCTTTCGAAGATTCCGATCCTGGGAGCTAAGAGCTGACTTTCGAGGTCAGGTTCGTCCTTACTCCAAAAGCGGCCAGAACCGACGAAAAGGGTTGTCTAGACTAGAGAGAAATTTCAAGGACTAAGGCTATTGATTCTAGGCCCTATTCCTTACTTGTTATCTAAGCCTTTTATATCATTATTTTTCAATCAAATTTACGTCAAATTCCTGTATCCAGCCGGAATACTATGATATCAGCCAATAGAGACTTAGCTGCAATAGAAGCTGAATGTAGTAACTGGATCAGGGACCTCAGGAAAGAAACCTGAACAGATACCAAATTTGATAATATCTACCAGTAAAATTTTTGCCCCTGCCGCAGAATCACGGCCTTGGTACCTCGAAATGCTCCTATTTGAAATAATTTTGGCCAAGACGGAGGTGCTACCTTGTTCAATGTAGGCTTTGTTTCATCAGATCGAGTATTTGCCACCTAAAATCAGCCGTGGGGATTCGAAGCCCACGGCAGCAGGACGACCACTATCTATCAGGTTACAAACATCTCTTGTAAGGCAGTTTTGATACCCTCACGAGCACTAAACCCACCGTTGAGCATGCGGAAAATCTCTGACTAATGGGCCAGCAAGATACGTGAGATAACCAGCCATGTCTTTCTACGTCTTGTGCGCTTAGAATAACAGATTTATTAGATATGCTACAATACTAATCAGCCTCGGTTGAGCTGGTTTACACTCCCGAGGCTTAGGTTCGGACAGATTGATGAAGAGCAAGACAGTAATCCCTCCAAGCACTTCTATATCAAACGGCCTTCGGTGCAATCGCAACTCCGCCCCACCTGGTGGGTCAGCCCAACTTTTCGTACTTGAATGTAGTAGCAGACGTTCTATCATACAGTATAGTTGCTAGGATATACTCCTGAGAAATGGATTATACATTTATGATGCATCAACTGCACATTTACCGAGGCGTATTTATAGAGTACATCTGGACGTCGGCCAGACATGGTAGCTTTGCAAGACGTATCTCAACACTGAATCAAGTAAGTGTATGATCAAGATGAGTCTATTGTTCTATCTAAAAGTATATGTTCTACGCCTCCTAACTCGCCTATTCGCTTGGCTTGATCGAAGAGGCGGCCCCTTGCGACCACCTGGCCCAAGTTTGAAAGTGAACATCCCGTCGAGACTTTCCGCTTTCAAAGGATCATTCGATGTGTTTTTCTATTTCCCACCCGGCTATGACCGCAACAATTCTAAGGAAAATGGGTACCCAATCGTTGTGAACTCTCATGGCGGAGGTTATTGCGTTGGGCATGCTCGCGACGATGAACGTTTCATTGCTGAGTTGACATCTCGCGGTGCTGTCGTTGCAAGCGTCAATTACCGTCTAGCACCTGAGAGTCCATATCCAGTCGCCATCGAAGATTGTTTAGACGCACTGCTTTATATCTGGCGCAACGCAGCCTCTTTCCAGATTGACAAGCATCGAACGGTTCTCTCCGGCTCAAGTGCCGGTGGCCATCTTGCCTTCGCTTCACTTCTCATGCTATGGAAGAGGATGAAGGATAAAACCCTCCGGGTTGATAATGCACACATGGGAACTGTCAAAGGATTAATGGCGTTTTATCCAGTCATGGATATGACCAAGAGCCGTGCTGAGCGTGCTCAATCCAATCCAGCATTTTTAGCATTGAAAAGAAAGCCACCATCATCATCGAAACTTATCGGATCTGTTTTCGATGAGGCTTTCTTTTGGAAACTAGAACAAAAGCCAGACAAAGGCTTTATGTACCTCTCTCCCGGACTTGCGCCTGAGGATGCGCTCAAAGAGGCATTACCCCCTATTATATCATTCAAACTTGCGGGCCTTGACTACCTCTTGAGCGAGGAGAAAGAAGCATTTCGTCGACTGAAACAGCTGGGAAAGAATGTTGACTGTGAAGTTGTAGAAGGGGTTCCCCATTATTGGGACCATATGGCAAGAACAGAGGAGATGAGGGAACTGAGGGACAGATTCTTGGGAACGGCAGCGGAGGAGATAGAGAAAATATGGCAGAGCTGAGGGAAGGAAAAAAGCATTATTAGAAGCTAGTTTTTGACTGCGGTGGAGAAATTGTGGCGGAGCGGGGTACCAATTTATTTTATGATAATATTATTCTTTCCACAACACCATTTATTCTCATGGGATCAGTATATTATACTCCTTATTATGACTCATTGAGTCTTCTAGATTAAACATATTTCCTTGATGATGTGTTGCTCTTTTTTGGGAATCGATTCTTAAAGGAAATACGTCCCTCTGGCCATGTTATTCTGATACCACCATTCATAAAAATGAGCACCATTCCTCCCGAGCCCAAAACTCCAGCTGAGTGGCTCAAGTATGCACAGAGTGAGATCATCACATCCATTCCGTTGAGACAGGAACGAAAAGCCGCCCAGGCAAGTAAAATATATTCTTACTTGAGTCGGGAAATTAACGATCCATAGAACAGTATCATTGAGCGGGATATCTATCGGGATGAATCGAGGATTGTGCAACCACCATCCCAGCTATGGTATGCTTATACAGATGTGTTCGCATTCAAACAGCCAGAAGTTACCATCTCTCCAGAAGCCTACGGATCAATGCAAATTATTGCAAGGGTTCTCACAGCGGACACACCCACCCATCTGAAGGTCATTCCTGATACAATTTGCTGGATTTATATCTACGCTTCCATCCTCGACCAGCCATTGTCAGTGTCTGTAGGTGATCAGGAACCCCTACTCCTAGAGCTAGGTCCATCAACGGGAAATGTGGGAGTGAAAATGATCGTCTTCCCCGATCACATCGATCTCGAGTATCAAGACGTTTACATGCGAGCGGTGGATGAGGATTTGCAATCGAGTCTCGAGACGCAGTTACTCATTGCCCTAGTTCTGCTTTGGAGGAACCCCTCCATTGCCACTTCCATCTGCTCGTATGTTGCTTCAGTGACCTTTGATTTAGCGTTAAATTTCTATGCCCAGATCAATACTCAGGCAGTGGCACTGGGGCAACAGCTGGTAGCCCAGGCGATGATGGGGCAGGATATCTCTCCTGCACTGAAGATTGACCAGTATATGTCCACCGTACGCGATGCGCTTGACGCGGTTACAACATTCGAGGAACAATATCAGCGCTTTCAGGATAATAAATGCAATGTGGATGGTTTGAAACTGGCCTGGGAGGCGTTGCTTCAGCATGCGCAAACTCAGTTGAACAAAGATATAACTCTAAGAAAAGTGGCCTGGGATAAATATCAGAATGCTTGCACGGTGGTGGCTCGTTGCCAAGAGCAGTTGAACGCTGATAACAGGCAACTTGGCGATGCTGAAGCCACATTTCAAGGTGGCCTTACGACATGGTATAGGAAAACAGGGCTCATGACGGCGTTTGAAATCTTGAGTGCAATTATCAGTAAGTCTCACACACATACACATTCTTTTAATCGACCTTGGATAGTGTGTACGGACTGAGAAGATACAGAATTTAGCAACGCGCTTACTATTACCTCAGGATTTGAATCTTGTACCGGTGATGCTGCAAAGAATATCAAAAGCACAATTGACGATATGATACAATTAGAAAAGCGATCCGATCAAACAGGCAAAATAATCACATCATCAACATTTAAGGCGCTTGGTAAATGCATACAAGCCCTTGAACGCATGTACCCCAGCACGGTACACCTTGCTGCAGCAATCAAGGAGCTTGAATCGAACCCTAATGCTAAAATTTCATCTTATGGTGAGGTGACAGAGACTAGGGATGAAGATACCTATGCCCGAACTATCATAACACTTTCTGCGTGGGATAAATGGACCCTTGATTCCGATCAACAGCTAGAATATGCAGTCAATCAAAATATCCTAGGAGCTCCTGCATATCGACTGGCTCTCCGGAAACAAGCTGTTAATGGCAAGGCCTTGGTCCAAGCTCAGCTAGAGGCTGTGAGGGCTGGCCATGAGTATGTTCATGCTGCGATGGAGGTCATTACCTGTAACCAAGACATTGCTTCTTTAGAGAACCAACTGAACCAATATAACAACGAGAAGGAACAGTATGACCTGGCTAAAGCCAGATTCTTCAGTCGCGTCCTGGCCGCTCGAACCAGCCTTGTGATGCAAATGCAGAAACTGGTTTGGGCGTACAAATACCGGTCTCTGGCGGATAGTGCGGTTGTACTTGACTCGCAGAAATCTATCGCTGATTTCAAAGCTGATCTTCTCACTCTCGACTGCGAAGTTCGATCAGTAGACGAAAGATACGCCACAGATTCTCAACGTACGTTTTTTATTTACTATCTGTTTGCATCTAGAAACTAACAACATGAAGCGTTTGAGTATCACACCTCTTCAAGCGAGGTTAGATAAGATATCCACATTCTATCAGTGTCTGTCAAACTGACTGATCGTGCGGAATAGCTACCTGCCAACTATGGCGACTTAATGATCCAGGGCCTGCAGGGCGAAAGCCACAGTGCCAGTTTCACCCTTGTACCAAGTATCGACACAGCTGACAAGAACAGCTTTGCCAGTGTATTCAACAATGGCTCACATTTCCGCCTGGAAGGCCTGGAGATATTCTTGCAAGGCGTCGTTCCCCGATCAGAGGCCATTAACAATGGAGTCGCACAGGTTGACATTGACATTATGACATCAGGCATTTATGCGAATATCCAGGGAAGCAAGATTTACCATTTTACAGGCCCGGCAAGACAAGTGCGATTTTCTTATGAGATCACAGAATCGGGTGAAATAGGTGATACGGTTGTCTGTGCTAGGTTCCCAACAGAAGAACATGCTGTACCAACACCTTTTAGTCAATGGACGGTTAAATTGCAAAATCCCGACGACTTGGATTTAACGAACCTATCTGGGGTTGAGTTGCACTGGAGGGGAAAGGCGAAGTTCGTTAAGACAAAAGTATCTATTTAGACATGTAATGCAGTAGATCGAAATGTCTATTTCAAGTCTATGACAGAATGAAATCTAAGTGAGGAAAGAAAAGATCTCCAAACCAGTTACTCGGTCTATGATCTTCTCTCCTCGCCAACTACCTCCTCATCACTGCTTCTCTCCCCCTTAACCCTCTTCCTCCCCTCCTCCTTCAACTTCTCATCGTCCGCCCGATTCAAACTCACCTGGGGCATCAGCCAAAAAGCCAAAACGAACGCAAAAGCAGCCAATGCGGCGCCGATCAGAAATATAATCCGGAACCCCTTTCGGTAAGCCGGAATCAATAGGGAGCGGGCATGTTCTGCTTCTTCTTGGGGCAGTTTGGAGAGGTAGTTTTGCGGGCTCGACAGGAAAGAGCGGGTTTCAGACTGCGTGAGGCCCAGCGAGGAGATCGAGCTTGTGATTAGGTTGTTTCTATTCGCAAATCAAGCGTTAGCTGGTGTTCCGTTGTCTAAGTCAGGTCGTCGGTACGTACATGATGGTTCCGGCGATGGCGAGACCGAGTGTGCCACCAAGGTTCCTTACGAAACTGTGTTTGTTAGCCTGTTTTATCTTCCAGCAATTTAGTTAATTGATGTGGGATTGTGGTAAGCGTACTTTCGAAATGAGGTCACGACTGCCATATCTTTCCGTTCAACTCCTGCTTGGACGGCGATCAGGGCGCTGGGGCAGGTCAGTATCCGGTGCACATTGCTCATATCCAGAACTTACGGTTGCAATGTATTTCCCACCCCAGCACCAGTCAAGAGGCCATAACCAATCTGTTTCCCCAAGCCGGATGATTGATCCAGAGTCGAGAACAAGCCCAGTCCAATGGCCCAGATCATCCAACCGAAGAGAATACACTCCCTATAACGGCCTACCCAGTGTACAACAAGGCCAGAAACGGTACTACTAACAGCTGGTATCTTCATCAGTTGAAACTTTCCAGATAAGGAATATGAAAGAGACATACTCTGCATCAATGTTACAGGCAAAAGCATCGCGCCAGCTTTCACAGTCGAATACCCGAAAACCAGCTGATAGAAGGTTGGGATATAGTAAACCTGGACGAGGAAGTTCCACCCGTTAATAAACATAGTCAGACACGCACCATTCACAATCCGAGATTTGAATATATGCATCGGTACGAGCGGGTATGTTGCTCCTTTCCACTGCCAGAGTACGAACCCAACGGCCACGGCAAAACCTACCACAATCGTGGCTATGACATGGGCCGAAGCCCAAGGGTATTCACCACCACCCCACGTTAAACCCAAAAGGAGGACAGCTGTACTGCCTAATGCGAGAAATGCACCGACGAAATCAATTGCCTTGAGCTTCATCTTCCAGTCCCCTGTTACCTTCCGTAGAGGCATGAAGAACAGCACGCAGAGGGTTGTGATTGCTGTGAGGGGGAGATTCAGTCGGAAGATCCATCTCCATGAATCCTCGTTGATGGAGGATAATGCACCGCCAATTACAGGACCAATTCCATTGGCGATTGCTACTACTGCACCCAGGATTCCCTGGTATTTGCCCCTTTCACGGAGCGGAACCACGTCGCTAACAATCATCTGAGCCACAGTCATCAACCCACCACCACCTACACCAGTAAAAGCACGAAAGACTATAAGCTGCGTGGCTGTCTGCGAAAGCGATGCCGCCAGTGAGCCGATGAAAAAGATGCCAAGTCCGACGAACAGGACGAGTTTGCGAGACCATATGTCTGAAAGGCGGCCATATATGAGTTGGAAACAGGTCGAGGTGCTACTTGTTGTTAGCATCCCGCAAAGGTAACACATATTAGTTGATCACTTACACAAAGTATCCTCCAGATATCCAAGAGGCTTTATCACTGGCATCCAAGGCATTTCCAATGATTGACAAACTGGACGCCAGAGTGGTCTGGTCCATCAATGCTATGAGGTCGACTGTCGAGCATGCTAAGAATATCTGACAGCATTGTCAGCTGAAGATAGCGCTTATTGTGGTTACTAGTATACGTACCGTTATAATTGTGCTTTTCGGCACATAATTTGTCTGTTCATTAAAGACATGGGGTGTCTTCGTCTCCCCATCGGTCTCTACAACAGCCGTCCCCGAGGAGTCTGACGAGCTTGGGGGCTTGTCTGAATTGAGTACTCCTCCTGACATGGTGCTCAGAAGTATTTCGAAGCTATCGGGCGGGGGAAGTGAGGTATAGTGACGAGAACCGGCACATGCCTTTAAACGACGAAGAATACGGCCATCCTAAATCGGAGCCATATTCTGGGCAATTCTAAGCGAGCGGGACCTCAGATGTAAATAGTGAAGATCGCTTTGCAGCAAAATAAAGTAGTCCATGATTATAAAAATGACGAATCATCAATTTCAGCTCCGTTGACGGGATTGAGAAGGGCAAAAATGAAACGCTGCCGCTAGTCGGTTAGGGCTAAGGAAATGATCAGCGCGAGTGTTCCACAACTTGCTCAAAAGGACTCATCAAGGTACTCACACAGGCCTTTCGCCAAGAAAACAACAAGTCCAGAACCTGATAGCAAGCTTGCAGATTGTGAGGACCTGCGTGCTTTTTGTATGTCTGTCGCACCCCGGCCAGGGGACCTTGTGAGTGACTTCTGCCCCTGGATTGGTCTTCACCAGCCTCGAGCTAATGGACTGGTAGTGATGAGTATTACAATGACTGGTAACGAAGCAATTTTGGGAGGCATTGAGTTTAATGGCCATGTAGATCTTGTCTTGTCCTCGCACCCTGGGGGAAAGAATTCTCTTCCATATGTACGGGTTGCATACTATTTCCTACCCAATGTATGTGACTCCATAATGCCATCCAGCATCGGCTGATGCATTATCCAGCCAATATCCACGTTTCAGACCAAGCGGATACGATCTTCATTGTCGTAAGCCGCCTTTCCAGGTCAGTCATTTCCTCAAAAGTAATATTATGTTTCTAGATCGAGAAAAATAACGCCATGCGGGTGGGTCGTAACCCTTGATGTCGTAGCAGTCTGGTTTGCTAAAGCCAAATGCAAGAGATTTCGTCAAGGAGGGGTTTATGCATTCTGCAGGAGTATAACTTAGAGGTTGTCCCTCCTTGCATTTTCTTCTGCGTTATAGATCCACTGGCCGACATTCCTTTCATTTTTGGTATCATCCATTCAAGTAAGATGACCAATCTCAACGAACGCAATGTATACTTCGGGCGTGACTCCCTCAAGAAGTACTTTGATCCAGATTGTCAACCTCCACTACCTCTAGTTGAACTTCCCGAACATCTGAATCCTTATTATCAGGATGGGGTACGAATTTATGCCAAAATGATGACGATGCACCCAGCAAACAATGTCAAGGCAATGCCAGGTACGTATATTACACCATATACAGAATACTCAACAGACATGCGCTAATAATGTAGCCATGAACATGCTCGAGACAAGTGTGACACCCGGCAAAACAAATACTATTATCGAGTACAGTTCGGGATCCACGGTGATCTCCATGTCTATGATTGCCAGAGTCATGCATGGCATTCAAGACACGCGTGCATTCCTGAGCAATAAAACAAGCGAGGCCAAGCTCCAGCTGATGCAATTTTTTGGGCTGAATATCACTCTTTTTGGTGGTCCCTCCCAACCCGAACCGTATGACGAGCGAGGCGGTATCCAGAGTGCCCGAAGGAGGGCAATCGATTCAGACAGCGTCCTCAACCCAAACCAATACGAGAACGACAACAACTGGAAATCACACATCCGCTGGACGGGGCCCCAGATCTACAAACAACTCCCTGAAATAAATGTTCTTTGTGCAGGCATGGGAACATCCGGAACAATGACCGGATTGGGCACATACTTCAAGGAAGCGAAGCCATCAGTGCTCCGTCTGGGAGTGTGCACAGCCCCTGGCGATCGTGTTCCCGGCCCAAGGTCGTTCGCCCTGATGAAACCCGTGGAGTTCCCCTGGAAAGCAGCCGTCGATGTTATTGAGGAAGTCACTTCGTCGGACTCATTTTCATTGTCGCTGGACCTTTGTCGTGAAGGCATTGTCTGTGGCCCTTCATCTGGATTCAACCTGCAAGGTCTCTTTCAGATGTTGGAAAAGCGCAAGGCAGCTGGTACCTTGTCCGACCTTGCAGGACCTGACGGTTCCATTCATTGTGTCTTCTTATGTTGTGACCTGCCATATCAATACATTGGGGAGTATTTCCAAAAATTGGGCGCTCACAAGTTCCACCCCATTCAAAATGAAGTGAGTTCAAATTCACTGAGTCTCACTGTCTCATTTACTAATTCACCGCCAGGGACTTACCAAAGTTGATCTATATCGATACGACGAGAGCTGGGAGCGAAGCCCAGTAGTTCTTTTCACGCATTTTTACAATACCCCCAGCGTTTTGTCGGAATGTTTGCTAAGTGACATCAAGCTGAGGCCCCTGTGCGGCGTCCTAGACTTGAGAACCACGGCAGACTTTGCTTCGTGGCATCTTCCCGGCTCGGTCAATATTCCCTTGCAGAGTCTCGACTCTCATACAGCAAAGCCGTTCTCGGACCCCGGTGTACTAGAGGCACAGTGGCTGGAATTAGAAGCAATGTTCAAGGATCCGAGCGTAATCACGAAGCTGGAGTCCCACCACGTATTGGTGATCTGCTACAATGGAGACACAGCCCGAGTGGCCACCAGTGTGCTGCGGGCCAAGGGGATCGAGGCTGACAGCCTTCGGGGAGGATACCAAGCTCTGAAAGACCACGGGTTATGGGGTCGCAGTGGAGTTGAGTCGGTGGAGAAGAGCCCATATCCAACGGCAACCACGACGGAACTGTCGGTATCAACAAATTAACCACAACGCTAAGCTTGAAGGGGCATGGATTTAAATTGATATGTTCGGATAAAAGATGTCTCTTTTTTTTTTCTCGTTCTCCTATTGTTTGCCCTCCATCTTTTTCTTTGGCATGTTATGAGGCTTTCAATTCCACGACGATTACGATGATTGCATAAATTGACTTCTTGAAACCCGTGTCTTTTACTCTCGAGTTGTAGTTCCGTATAGGGTTCGTCTGAAATCGAATATGATGTGACATTAGAGTTCTCTCAAAATTGCAAACACAAATATTAGGCAATTGAATCCAACGCAAATGTGCTCACTCAAAGAATTGCATGCGTATCTGTGCGTGAGATTTAATTGACTTGATCGGCATGTAAATCTGGGCAGGGACACACACCACGACGCTAAATCCAGAAATTTGCTCAATTGCGAGCATCCCCAGCCTCTTCCGGCCAATCAGCAGCTCAGGAATGTTGCAACCCTAACATGGCTGCGGGCAGTTGCGATGAGGATTGTAAATGCATGCGTCGGTGACACATCCCCAGTCTAGGGTTGATGGTGCAATCATGCTGGTGCTAAAGTGAGTTTAGAGGGTGGAGGAACTTACCATCTGACACGTCTCCGATACAGCTCATCTTGAAGATTTTTATCTGACATTTTTCCGGCACTCTATTGCCCATCTTTTCCTTGATTGGAACGCTTTAAAAAAGCGAGAAATCTGTTGACGAAGTCCTCCCTCGTTGGTGCAGGCATCTGAATAACTATCGGTACAAACAAACCTGGTCTCTCATACTTATGAGATTCGTGGTGTGCAACCTTCACGATGATGTCCATGGATGAAAAGTCCAGCGGCGGCCTGCCATGGCTGGATATGCCGGTCATGTTCCACTCGTCCAGGGCCGATACATGCAAAATGACACCAGAGCAATGTGCCTATCGGTCAGGGTACTGGAGATACTGGTATTTTTCCTTTCTAGGCCAACATTCGAAATGTCCTGCTGATGATTGGACCCGTTGCAGGTACGAAGCAGACCACGTTTATTCATTAAACACAGTATATTTTCTTTGTGCGACTATCGGGTTCTTTACAATCGTTCATTTTCTCTCGAAGTATGCACCGGTACGAGCAAAACGAAGCGGCATATGGCGCAAAACAACGGCCATTGGGCGATACCTCGCATACAAAGGGTATGAACTACCTTCAGTTCGATATTGCTCTCCTTCGTTGGGTGTTATTCTTCTGGGTATTGTAGGCACAGTCTTTTTCTTTGGTTGGTACACCCAGTTCGCTCAATGGTTTTCATATTGCTGATGCAGATAAGCCATGACACTCGGGCCTAAACCGTACTACTGGCCCAACTCTAAAGATGGAACAGTGTCTTATGGAAATAGTCCGCCTATCGCAACTCGAACTGGATGGATGGCGTTGGGATTGCTGCCTTTTGTGCTGTGGGTACCTGAGCCCTTGCCCAATATCCGATGCTAACCAGCGCAGGGCTCTCGGTGCCAAAGCCAATCTTATATCAGCATTGACTGGAGTGTCTCATGAAAAGCTTCAGGTATGTTAACAAAGGCTAGGACTATATAGTATGGCTAACGGGTTAGGTCTACCACTATTGGACCAGTTATGCCATGTTTGTCCTGGCTTTAATACATACCTTTCCGTTCATAGTCTTCAATATCTGGAAAGGGCAGATGGTCGAGAAATGGAACACCAGCGTGGTCTACTGGACGGGAGTTGCGGCCTTAATTCCACAGGCGTATCTCACATTCATGTCCTTGCCATCTATTCGGTAAGTTCACACCTATCAAGCGTCGAACATCACTAATTAAATATAGAAACCGGTATTATGAATTTTTCAAGGCAACACACTTCCTAGTTGCACTGCTCTTCCTTCTCTTTTTCTTCCTTCACTGTGATTTCCGCCTTACTTCTTGGTAAGCTCTTCTATATCCGAAAACATACAGCCCGCTAACCACTGTAGGGACTATTTTGTTGCCGGAGGCGCAATATATCTCTTCAGTCTTTTTGCAGCATGGACCCGCACGCATCTCATCAACGGCCGTCACTCAGCTACAATTGACCTCCTCCCTTGCGGCTTTGTACGCATCAGAATCCCGACAATTATGTCCTGGAGGCCAGGCCAGCACGTCTTCATTCGATTCGTAAACCCACAGCTAGGCTTGCACTGCCTAACAGCGCACCCGTTCACCATCTGCTCTCTATCGCATGATCCGGACAAGGTCGGCAAGGCATCTGAGATCGTGTTCTACATCAAGCCCCACCACGGCATCACGGCACGCCTGGCAAAGATAGCCGCTAAAAGCCCCGTATTCTCCCAGACCGTGTTTTTAGAAGGGCCTTATGGCGGGATATCTGATACTGCTGCTCCCGCCGAATTCGATACTGTTCTTGTCATCGCGGGTGGCTCCGGCGGTGGGTTTTCTCTAGCTATCGTCGAAGAAGCTCTTAGAGTGTATGGGAATATACCCGATCTCCAACAACGAGATATCCAAGTCGTTTTCGCCACACGGAATACCGACGTAGCCAAGTGGTACAGGGAGGAGATTGAGGATAGGGTCTCCATGTACGACATACCAGCCAAAAGAATATCTGTATCCATTCATGACACCTCTTTGGAGCATGGCCAAACACCAGTGTCTGCACCAGGAGCCAAAGAGCCATCCAACGACATCATCGATGAGGTTGAGCCTGCCTTGTCGGAGAAAGAAAGTGATGCTGCAGCAACAGACCAGCACGTGAGCACAGTTCTACATGGTCCTCGGCCTAATCTCCCTCAGATAATCAATACAGCTACGTCAACAATAAGTGGCCACAGGATCGCTATCTTCGCGTGCGGTCCTGCATCCATGCTACATGACGTTCGGAATGCGGCTGCTGAGGCGCAAAAGCGGGCGTTGAGAGGCGGCGCTGAGGTCTATTTGCATACTGAACCCTTTTCATGAGTGTTCATGTTCTATCTCGGGTCATCTGTGCATAAGTCGAATGTTTTGCTGCGAGTGAGATTCTGTTATCCAATTCAGATGTCCCCACTTTTGTGAGAGCAGTACATAAGTAGTACTCCATATACCCTCTAGACCATTTATTCACTTCTTAGTACATATATTCCCGCAGCTTTAGTTACTCCCAGATGAACTTCAGGTTATTTAGTAAATACCTTAGAGAGTTTTAGTTTTAGTCTGCATTTTTAATCCTGAGCATATACGAAAATCGGTACTCTGGTTAAATATGAACATTTTCCGAACTAAGAAAAAAGATAAAGTACTCAAGTTACTTATCTACTTTCATTGTATAAGAACGAAACTCGCCCGCATGGACTGGATAGGCATGCTACTCTTCCTAACTGGAAGCACTCTGTTCGCACTACCGCTAAGCTGGGCTGGAAACATGTACCCATGGGGCTCATGGCGAACCATCCTCCCCCTGGTGATCGGGGCAATGACTCTACTCATCTTCACGCTCTACGAAGCCCGTCCAGCAGAGCCCATCTTCCCTTACCGGATCTTCCGTTCACAAACGGCCCAAATGGCTCTCATTGGAAGCTTCATCCACGGCATGGTGCTCTACACACTCCTAACCTACCTCCCGTTATTCTTCCAAACCGTACACCTCGAGACACCGCTGGAATCAGCCATCTCCATCCTCCCCTTCTGCTGCGTCCTCATGGCCTTCACAGGCATCGCAGCCTGGACAGTCGACTACTTCCGACACTACCGCTGGGAAGTCTGGACAGAGTGGATCTTCCTCGCGCGTGGGTGTCGGCCTCTTCGCTCTCGGGGATAGTACCTCCCCCCTCGCCATGACAGCCAGCGTCCAAGTCATCGCGGGTACCCGGCATCGGGACTATCTTCACGGTCCCGCCTATCCCAATGCAGGCGAGTGCGCCGACGGCAGAAGACTAGGGTCTGGCTGTGGGCGTCTTAGTCTCGTTTCGGCTGTTTGGTACGCTCATCGGGCTCGCTGTCGGGGCGACTACCTTCAGTAGTGTATTTCCAAGCTTGATTGCGTCAGTCGGGTCGCTGCCGGGGGAGGTGGCCTTGTTGCGGAATGCGAATGAGGCGGTCGGGTTCAGTCCTCGTCTTAGGACTGTGGATGTCCCTCTGTCGCTGAGGGATGCTATCTGTAGAGTGTACGAAGAGGCGTTGCGGGCTATTTGGTATATATTGGCTACTTTTGGGGGGGGGGGGGTTCTTACCTCTTTACTTGTGGAGGAATTGACTAACTATTGAGACGGCGGAGTTGGGGAGACAGCATTTTGAGGTTGAGTCGGGTTGATGTTCATTAGGTTTGGATGTTATACTTTTAGGGGTTATTGAGGACCCCGGAGTTTAAATGTAGTTACGTTGAGACTTGGATTGAATAGATTGGATGTAAAACAAAGGTCGTGCAACATTCGACTCGGAAAGACAGGAGGGTATACGGAGTTCACTTTTAACATGTCACTTCATGTTGGTTCCCGAAAGATTCCAAGTGTATATATCCCGATGCTCATGGATGTGCAATCCTTGTCGCTAAGTGAGAAAACTCTTCGAAACATCGTTGCTGTTTCTATGGCGGGGATGGGGTGGGAAAGTAAATGTGGTTAATGAAGGTACAAGGTTTGAAAACTCTACAAGGTTAACTGGACATGAAGATTACCAAAAAGAAATCAAAACGTTTAGGGTATCAAGCTATAGAGTGCGTCAAGCTTTTCATTTTTGTACTAATTCAGACCATCATGCCGTCAAAGTCCATGTCCCAGTACGAACACCAATCGCCCAGTGTAGGCGAATCTAGTTCATCTGGCGAATGAGGGCGTTGATGTTCTCCTCACGGTTACCGTAGTCACCACCCTCGATGAAGTGCTTGAACTTGCGCTTGTGGAAGCCACCAGTGGGGTTGGAGAGCTTGAAGGGCCAGAGGAAGTTGTTGGCCTGCTTGAAGTTGGGGCCAACGGTGTAGATCTCGTGGATCAGATCCTCAACGCAGACAATGCCGTACTTGCCGAGGTTCTCCTCGATGATCTGGTTGTCGGAGATGGCAACACGCTGCTTGTTGACCTTTCCGTAACCACGCTTGTAGATGAGCTCACGGATGCTCTTGAGGTTGGGGTAACCGTAGGCAATGTAGGGGTTGATGATGGTCAGCATCTCCTGGGTAGCCTTGGTAAGGCGAACGAAGGTGCCGTTGTTGATCTGGAGCAGACGGAGGAGCTGCAGGATCTTGCGGGGCTGGGGAGAGATCTTGTTGATACTGTTCCAACAGTTAGTCGCTTGATATACAACTATGGACAAGCCACAAAAAACTCACCCCTTGATACGGATAACGAAGACAAGCTTGGGCTCATCGGCAACGTAGAAGTTACCCTCCTTGCGAGCAACGCGGCCAAGGCGGATCTTCTCACGCTCAGCATCGCGGTACTCCTTGACGTAGGACTCGGCGCGCTTGAAGATGGTGGCACGCTTCTCCTTGTTGGCCTATACATTCTCCATTAGCGAGAATTCTACCCAGTTATTCATAATAAAGATAGTGGTAGTGTGTAACGTCAGCCCCGAAAGATGGTTAACAGAAGCGACAGCATCGACCGATGGTCTAGTCGCGTAGTGGTTGCTATCATCACCCGCTTATGTGAAAAGGAAAGGAAAATAAAAAGATGAATACTCACGGCCTTCTTCTTCTCGGCCTCCTCACGGGCGACAGCGCGAGCCTGCTCCTGGCTCTTGCGCTTCTTCAGGAGAGTCTCGGGGACGAGGACATGGTCCTGAGTGGGGACGGTGCTGTTAAGGTCAGTTTAGTCTGTCCATGCAAAATATGCATATATTCGCCGAGTGTAAGAACTGCAGCTATAGCGCGGCATTCTCAACTGAAGGCAAGAAATAAAGAAGCACTCGACGACATATATTTAATCAGTGAGACATGAAGGGCCTGCCAGCCGATAGTGGAACGTTGCTACTAGTGATGCATTTTCAGCATCAGTTCACAACACAGCGATGGCAGCGACAACCATGTGATTCTCATCCGACAAGGCCCCGAACATAACGCTCAGGAAAACAGTGTTGACGCCGTTCGTCCCATCCTTGTCAAACCATTTCGGGTCTACTCAGAGGATGGAAACGCAGCTCGCAACAATTTCTTTCAAGGAGAAGGCAGCTATGGCTTTCAACCTCAATACCCCAGACCGTTGTGAAACCCATCCATCATCTCGTGCTCATATTACTGAGGCGCAAGTTCATGAAGGGAGACAGGTCACGGGAAAAATCGAGCTGGTGCCCAGCGACCGTTTCTGATCGCAGCATCTCCAGCGAGAAGGACGACTATAACTTCAACCCTTACAAGCTCATAAAGCGAAGCAGCCGAAAGGGTATCCGCTAAAGGGTATCATACGTAGCAGTAGAGGCCATTGCGACGGTCCGTTGAGTTCGCGAGGTGGGCGGTTGGCGAATGCTGTCGTACTGGAAGAAGTTCGAAAAGAAAATTGCTTCGAGTTGAAGAAAAACGAGTTTGTGGGTGGGTCACCGCACTATCCCGCATACGGCTAGCCTCTATTGGCACAGCGACCTTCCCCTTCTGGGTGATCTGCTTAGGGCAGATACATGTCAGCTGACAGCCTCCGATAAGGCGCTGCGATAACCGATGACATGACGCTGATCGTGATGTTCTCCATACCCCACGTCCCTCCTCTCTGCCTAATACCTATCCTAGACTATAAATTGCCATGGCATCGCGTCGAGGTGTCGGGCTAGGCGCCTTCGCAAACCGCTCCCAGGCTAGCCAATCCTACGCCAATCATGGCGCCAATCTACGCTCCACGCATCTCTCCTCCCTGCAGGCACAATTATCCGTGTTCCAGTCATTACTCCACACATTCGCATTAGAGCATAGCTCGACGATAAAGTCAAATCCAACATTCCGTGCAGAGTTTGCTCGAATGTGCAATGCGATCGGCGTTGACCCACTTGCAGCGAGTAACGTCAGAGGCAAGAATGGTCGGAAGGGAATGGGTGAAGGGGCAAGCTTTTGGACCCAAATTATGGGCGGGGATATGAACGATTTTTACTTCGAGCTTGCCGTCCGTATAGTAGAGCTTTGCCGGGAAACAAGGAGTGAGAATGGAGGCTTGATAGGCGTTGAGGAGTGCCGTAAACGTGTAGGTAAAGGCAAGGCTATAGGGAGCGGGTTGGAAGTAACTGAGTATGAGGCCTCGAACCATGCAGTACAGAAGGTATACTAATTGCTATTTTTGTAACTTAGTGATGATGTTCTACGTGCCGTGAAGGCTTTGGAACCCTTGGGCTCTGGATTTTCGATTGTCCGCGTTGGTAGCAAACAATACATCCGATCGGTCCCGAAGGAGCTTAATACAGACCAAGCCACAGTGCTCGAGGTTATTCAGATCCTTGGCTACGTGAGTATATCCATGTTGCAGATAAATTTAAATTGGGAAAAGGCTCGGGCGCAGACTGTTATTGACGACCTTCTGGCGGACGGTCTCGTCTGGCTTGATGGCCAAGGTGAAGAGAATGAGTATTGGTCACCACAGAATCTACTTGACGATAGTGGATAATGCTGTTGTCTAGTGGAAAGCTATTCTTTTTGATCAGGAGAGATGTTCTATTTCATGGGTGTTATGGCGATCGAGTGGATAACACCCAAAGGTTTCGTTCAACCAATTCGAAACTTCATTTTTACAGACGATGAAACCTAAATAGCATCTGAGGCTGTGGACGCATAAAGATTAATAGAGGAACAGCCAAATTACCAGATGGGTTGGCGAAGTCTGGGGTATTGACGCTGCCATTCTGGACCATGTCCTCGGGAAATATATATATTCGGGCGACCCCCAAGATCCAATCGCTAGTCTTACCACGGGCTGATATACGGATGAAAATTATAAATATATCATCATATTCGTATTTCCACATAAACATACCTAGAGTAACTGTTTCCTGGTCCGAATATGTCTATGTTTACGTCCGTTTCCTTGCTTTTGCTTTGCTTCGAGCACCTATTTCTCGACCACGCTGTGTCCAATTCTAAAAGGGGATTTATCTGTAAAAGAGAAAATGCCATATGTATCAAGAAAGGAATAATTGAGAGATTGACAAAACATTCGTCAATAATAAGAGCACATGGGATCATACGTAGTTAAATTCCAGGAGCATTAGAACCATGAAAACAAAAGGATGCCATTACAAACAATTTTATGCCTTGATCGCTCCGCCCAATGCACCACCGCTGAATTGCTGTCCACCGGGCCGACGGCCTTGTT
Organism: Aspergillus pseudonomiae; assembly: GCF_009193645.1. Classification (NCBI taxonomy): domain Eukaryota; kingdom Fungi; phylum Ascomycota; class Eurotiomycetes; order Eurotiales; family Aspergillaceae; genus Aspergillus; species Aspergillus pseudonomiae. Next base: position 159,017 of record NW_022476046.1, on the reverse strand, counting down.
GGCCGCCTGGCAGTCTGGGTCCACCACGGGCTTGGCCTCCACGTCCAGGGCCACGGCCTCCACGGGCGCCGGCGCCCTGATCGCGCTGGAAAGCGTTGGCCATGCCTTGAGTGCGCTGCTCGAGAGTCTTCTCATTGGCCTCCAGAAGGTTCATCGACTTGTCGGCAAGAGTGACGATCTGGGACTGGAGACGCGACAGCTCAACACCCTTGCGGAAAACGATGGCATCGTTGACCTGGTCAAGAGCAGCGGCGAGCTCCTCATGAGAAATCATACGGCTGATGATGGCGGCAATCTTCTTCTCAGACAGCTCGAACATGCTTGACAGGGTGGAGATAGAAAGACTGTCGTAGAAGGGAGCATATGTGAAAAGGTAAGTTCTCAGGCCCTCTTCTTGGATCTGCTGAGACAGCATCTCCTTGATCTTATCGGGCTGGGGCATCAGATCCCAGATCTTGATGGAGTTGAGCATCTCTGCAGCCTTCTTCCAGTCACCCGCAGCAAGGAACTTAGCGCTCATAATGACACCATCACGAGTGTTCTCTGCAGGGCCAGTGAATACTTGACGCTCATTGTAATCCAACATACGACGGAAGGTCTTTGAGATGATACGGCGCTTCATTTCGGGTGAAGAAGAGGTCTGAGCCATGAGAGGGACTTCCAAGAACATGCTCGAGGTAAGGTAGATGCACTCAAGGAGCTCAAGGTTGATGTGCATGTGGAAGGGCAGCTGACGCTGACGCTCAAGACGCTCCTGCTCAGGAGAAACAGTAGAGTAACGTTGGAGGATGATACCTTGAGCGAGAAGTTCCTTCTGACGGCCACTGCCACACACTTCGGACAGGGTATTTTGGGCCTCGTAGATAAGGCCAGCACGGAATGCGCACAGACCGATTTGAACCAGGGTCCTGTTGAAGAGAATCTGGGTGTTGACATCGAAGTTGGAGATGTTCTCGGTAAGGTGAGACATGAGCATCAAGTCACGAGAACGGTAATACTGGTCGTGCAAGGCAAGGAAATAGATCTGGCAGAGCATGGCACGGGCCCTGATGATACCGTCACTGTATGTGAACAGATAGTTGCACAGGGTCTGAACCAGTCCTGTCACGTCACCCGCGTTTCCACGAGGAGTAACCTTGGAGTCCAACTCGGAGGGAAGTTCCTTCCAAGTACCCTCTTCCAGGATTGTAACAACCTGAGAAGGCTTGAAGTAGATGTGCTCCAGCCTGCGCATGACAACCCGGTTGAGGCTGTCCTGACGCGGGTCGCTCTTCTCAGCCTGGACAAGACCTTCAACGTAGGCCTGAACGCGGACAAGGTTGGTATACAGCTGCTTCTCATCGCTCAGACGATCGATGTATTCAGCAGTGTGGGGATCGATGTGTTGCAAGGACCGAGTCAGCTCGTCGTCGAGCCTCTCAACGTGAGACACGATGCTGCCTGGGATATGCAGGGTCTCGCCTGGCTTGACCTGGGGTTGCTTCTCATCATCTTCCCACTCTTCAGCTCCCTCAGTGACAACATGGTCGCGGTTGGTCTCGAGGACAGACAGCAGAGCAGCAAGTTCCTTCTCAGCAAGCTTCCATTGATCGACACTCATGTAGTTGGCGGAAGACGTAGAGCTAATATCGAAGCGGGTAGAGAGAAGAGTGAGGTAGACACGAATGCGTTGGTAAGGAGTCTGAGCAACCTCCAGGAGCTTCTCCATGGTCTTGATCTGCTCGAGGCGGTCTGTGTTCTTCTTTCCTCTGGACTCGACAATGACGCGGAGGTGCTTGAGAATGCTCTCTGGGGTGTACTGCAGGGTCTTGCCACCACGGCCAACAGTAGCGAAACCATCATCAGTAGAGGTTGCTGCTGCGGGTGCCTCGACAACGCGCTCAACCTTGGTCAAGCGAGGGGCCACGACGGCGGGCTTAGCCTCCTCTTCCTTGCCTTCCATGTAGCCATCCTTATCTTTGCGATACTTTTCGATATGAGTGGCGTACTCCTTGTTGTTCTTCTTGATACGTTGCTTGACCGCGTTGAAACCCCTGGAGTTGCTTGCGTTCATCGATTTCTTGGATGACTTCTGCTTCGTAACAGCCTCGTTCACGAAATCCTCGAGATCGGCAACGGCCTTGACATAGATTCTGGGAACTGGGCCCGATTGCGTGACCTTCACGACCTGGCGGTTAAGCTTATCGAACTCTGAATCCTTTGAGTCAGTATGCATGTACCAAAGTTATCCCTACACGGCCATATTTTTCAGACTATATCCAACGCACCTGACGAGATAACAGCCCAGTCGTTGATTTTCTCGGCATTCTCGATCAACTTGATGATGCCCTCAAGTTCCTCCAGTCTCTTATCCTTGGCACTCTTCACAACCGTTACTTTCTCCTCATCCTCGCTCTCCTCGCTCTCCGATGCATCCCTCAAGAAACGATTGGCACCGGTTTCACCCTCGTCATCGGAGGACTCCTCCTCCGAAGTCTCCTCCTCCTCCTCGCTGGATTCCTCCTCAGACTTCTCCTCCTCCTCGTGATCGGTGAGAAGCTCCTCCTCATCCGAGCTGGAATCGCTGTCGCTACCGCTACCGTAGAAGAAACGCGACATATTGGCGGATTTTCAGGTAATTCGGACCGGAAAACGTCGCGGGGTTCAAAAAATGGCCGTCTCCTTAGGTGGTGAGACGCACGGTCGTGGGATGATTCGAAGGACGATTCCCTTAAAGCCCGTCGGTTCGCTCTCAGAAAATCAAGTTGTGAGGGTTGGAGCCGCAGAGTCAGGCCGCGAGCCACAACGAAATTTAAGCGAGGTGGCGCCTAACCGTATCGGGTAATCGTCCATCGTATTACGGATCGCGCCTCCGCGACTAAAGGTCCTAACAATGCGGAGAGGATTGTTCATATCAAATAAATGGGCTTAGATAATAGATCTACATAATCAGGCGGCCTCTCCTTCAACCTGCATCCCATTAAGTGAGTAGGAGAGAGTAGCAGAGACTTTCTTTGCGCAAAAACAGACGGTGGTTCGATATTGATGAAATCCAAATATCCAAGCTTAATGATGCTTCTCTTAAACGGGTTCGAATCAAACGTAGAAAAAAAAGGAAACAGATTTATAATGGGAAAGGGCGTACCATTTCCGGACAGAAAAGAAGAAGCAAAAATGTAACATTTAACATGATAATGCGGTAACAAATAACATAAATCGCGGTCTTTCCAAGTACTCCTGGCTATGCCGACAACAGCCACATGCACAAATCTGGAAGAACTCGACTGCAAGACAGTAAACCGACGGCGAGCACCCGAGCACCCGAAAGGCGGTTGTGAATAAGAACCCCTATGTAGCGTCGGGGGCGTCGTCAGCGAATCGCCCGTGAAATGTTGCGCACTCGGCACCATAGCGGGGGACTGATTTTATTTTATTCCCTCCTAGCCAAAGCTCGAAGCTATGCCGTCTGCTAGTCCGCAGACCGTGCCAGACCAAGGGCACAACTTGAATGAACAGGGTGCGCATTGGAGGACTTTTCATTCACGATCGGGGTATGTTGGATGGCAAAGGCTAGTAGCAGAGGGGTTGGCAGGGAAGCGGGCAAGGGTCCAAATATCAAGCAAAACAGAACGATACTTTGGAGCAGCTCTGCGGTCATGCCTCGAGGGGACACGCATCTGGAGCTTATGCTTGCCCGGTCCAAAGTGCACTCGCTAATACAAGATGTTAATGCACCCACGGGTGCCACTCAAACTGGGTTTCAGCACATTTGTGCTTAGTGCCACTGATTCTGACCCATGAAGCCATCTCCCCCTAATACACCGTCTTCAAGGGTCCTGATGAAGTCACGATTACGTGTGCCACCTGCGCGACTTCCTCGTCGTCGTTGATTCGCAGCACCGGTGTCAACATATCCGTCAGGAGGGGGAGGGTAATATGCCGGGCTGGGCTGTAATCGAATGGGTGCGTTCGGGTCGAGATGGCTGGCAACTCGCTGAATGGTCGGTGGGACCCCGCCACCCTGAGGGTCCATCGTGGAGGCACGTTGCCGACCCGCTCTTGTAGTTGCCTGGGCATAAAGACTCTGGGATGGTGCGTACTGTGATTGGGGCATCTGGCCTGGCATAAGATTCATCTGATGACCGTAGCCAGGTGGCTGCTGGGTAGGGTATGGCGGAGGGGCGCCTTGTTGGTGGCCTGTGAACACTCCGTTGTACATGGGAGGTGGGGGCTGGGCATGAGTGGGTGTGTGGAACTGGTTCAGTTGCATCGAGAAGGCAGTCTGTGCAGCCGACTGAGCGTGTGCTGCTTGCGCCGCTCTTTGTTTGCTTGCGGCCTCCGCCTGCTGCTGCTGCTGAATACCAGGAGCAACAGTCTTGTTAAGAGAGGAATATTTCAGGTTCATGGGAGGTACAAAAGGCCCTGTGAACTTCTGTTGTGTGATGAAAGGATGCAGCTTGGCTTGTTGTGGAGACCACCGCTCCAGCGGATTGATTGATAGCAAGCCGCGAACAAAATCAATGAAAGCCACTCGGTTGTTTAGCTCTGGTGCATTCTGTTAGCGAAGAGAGTATGTGCTGCCTTTGTGGAGACAAACCTCGCTCAATTTCTGCTTGCTTCATGTTTTTTCTCGGCATCGGGTAGCTTCGAATTATCTCTTCTAATGTCGACGCCTGGAAGTACTTCTTGCTCGGCTGCTCCTTCGTGCCATGCTCCCGCGAATATTGCTCCAGGCTTTTAAGGCGATATGTCTTTCTTCCAAACTCGTCCTGAGTCTTTTCGAAGAATTCACCAGACTGCTTTCCCATCTCTAACATCCACGTTGGCGGCAGACCTAGCATTTCCACAATCCGGCAAACCTGATTGTATTCTGAAGATCCTGGAAAGAGAGGTAACCCCAGGAAGAGTTCAACGACGATGCATCCAAGCGACCACATGTCGATCGCCGAAGAATAACTAACCCACGCCAATCTCGGGTTAGCATTGTGGGGAGGGAGGGAGGATTGAATATAGACGTACGGTAATCCAAGGAGAACCTCCGGGGAACGGTAAAACCTTGACTGTATATATGTATAGACCGTCTGTCGTTCATCACAAGCAGAACCGAAATCGATGACCTTGATTATGGGACTCTCCAGACTGAGGAGCTCAAGTTAGCTACCAAGCCCTGTTCATCAGCGAAGCAAGGACTAACTTTTTTAACAATATATTCTCTGGCTTCAAGTCGCAGTGAATCAAGTGCGCCTTATTCAGCAGACTCAACGCGTTTAGAAGCTGTTGAGCAAATACACGCACTAGTGTCGTGCTCAACCCTCGGAATTGGTTCTGTTTGATTAACTCGTAAAGATTCACACTTAGTATTTCAAATACCAAACAAAGATGCTGTCGGTGAATGAATGTGTCCTTAAGCCGTAGGAGATGGTGGTCATCATTCTTGTCATATCTGCTGTTGAGCTGCGATAGAAGTAAGTATGCGGGCTCAAGTGCCGAGTAACGAAGAGCTTACCAGATCCAAGACAGACACTTCCATCATGCTTTGGTTGAAATATGCGGTCTTGTTCTTGATTACTTTGACAGCCACGACTTCCTGTGTTTTTAGGTTCTGGCACTTCACGACTTGTCCGAAAGTTCCCTGTCCTAGTACATCGAGGATGAGGTAGCGATTCCTAGGATTGTCAATATAGACGGTGATAGACGAGCGGCTGGGTGATTAAACTCACTTGTGGCCTGCTTCCTCACTCCCCAAAATGTCGTTGACGTACAGAATGTAGTCACTGTCCTCATTGTCGTAGCCATCATTCTTGACGCCCTTGCTGGGCTTTGTCAAAACTCTCCTTGGGTTTCTCGAGGATTCGTAGTTAAAGCCAGGGTTGCATATCCGATATGTGGCAGGGAGGTGCGTAGTCAGGGCTTGGAGCGGCTATGAAGATGTTAGAGATACAGTAAGTTGATTAACTCTTGGTACATACACTAATGAAGCCACCCTCAGGGTTAGCACGTCTAAATGGGGGTTGCGCATTAACGCGCGGCTTCAGCTCCTGAACCGATTTGATCTTCTGGAACTTTGGTACTGGGCCTCGGCCTGGTTGTTGGCTGCCGCCAGATATCGACGCAGAGCGAGGAGATCTTCCATCTTGTCCAAAAGGTGCACTGAGTTGAGAACCTGCCGACGGGGGATAAAATTGCTCTGGGCTCATGTCTGTGGGCTGTAAAGGGGGAAGCCGCGGGGCGCGTGAACCAGCTGTTCCATGGGTTACGTCAGTCACCTAACTTCCTAAGTCCGCAAGAAGACGTGAGCTTACAGGGAGGCGACTGAAACGGCTGAGGCGGCGAGGAGTAATTTGGCACTCTTGTTGGCGAACGGCGAGATTGATTCGGCCCAGGCGGAAAGGCATACGCGTTGTGAGGCTTTCCGGGACTCGTATTGTAGGGCATCGAGGGTGACAGCACGTTCATCGGAGAATACCTACGGGCGGCCGATGATTCCTCACTGGGAAAGTATTGGGAGGAAGGCCGGCTATGATGGGATGGTCTTGTTGAATATTTCGCCCGGTTATACGGATCCGCATCTTCCATCGTCGTGTCTGCATCGGTGACATAATCGCGGCTACGTGGCGTCGCAGCTGGAGACGACGCCATCGATACGGATTTTGAGTTCATACCGGCCGACGCGGGCTTTGCTGCGACACCGGGGGTTTGAAAGGCTTCGTAGGTGTATCCCACGGGCGGTTGGGACTGTTGTGGTTGACCGCCGTATTTGGGACCGGGCTGTGGTGGATTAGACGTCAACCCATTATTGAACTGCGCAGGACGACCCATTAAGGGATCCTGGTATGGCTGCCACTGCGAATCCATCTGTCCGTCCTCTTAACACAATGCCTCACATATAACGGAGACTGTCCAGGTCAAGAAATCGGACGATGACCTTGTCGTCGTGGAAAGCGCACATGCACCGCGACCGGGTGATATACGGTAGTGGGGATGTCAAACGCACGTATCGCGATCAGACGGAGACGAAGCGGAGCACGAGCGAGCCCTGAAAGCAATTCAAAGATAATGAAAGGAAGGAAAAAGGAATTGAGGTTAGTTGCGATTTGTGTGGCACTTCATCATCCAGACGACTTGTCGCTATGGGGAGGAGGGTTTGGGAGTTCCAAGGGCGAGGCGACCAGTAGACGACGGATGGGGTGTGGGCAATTCACAGTGACGACGTGCGCAACAAACCGAAGTCGATGGGGCTGGCTGACACGCCAAGGGGCTGGGGAAACGAAGGGAGTACCAACTGCTGGAAGCCCCGGGGGTAAAGGGGAATCCAAGCAGAAGCACACAGCCAAAATTGAAGACTGTGTGAAAAGGTGGTGGAAGCAACGTCCAGCCGAAGAAGAGCTGACAACGACTAATTGCGGAGGGGGCGAGAAGAAGAGGGAAGGAAGTGAGGTTGGTGGAGGTGGTGGAGATGCCTGAGATTCGAGGGGAGTTCTTTGCGGTTGAAGGCCTCAGGCTGCCGTTGGGCTTAACATGGCATTCGGGGCAAGGGCAGAGGGCAGCAGCCCATAAAACTAATGTGTCTGTGTATTTTGGATGATAGTTTATTTCTCTCTCATTAATAACAAAGCTAGACTACTGCTAGTTAGTCTTAATAGTGTAAGGGGCGCTTGTTTCTTTTAACTTCCTCAACATTCGTATTGGGTTGACCAGGGTGTATGAACGGGCTGCTGATCTCACGACTCGTAACACAGTACGGAGTTTGAATACCTGGATTTGCTCTTCCGGAATGGTCCTGGGTTTTTACAGTCCTTCTGAAAGAAAACGAAATTTCTTATCTTGCTTGTCTATATTTTACATTTATTTATTTATTTATTTACATCTTTTTAATTTCACGCGTATTATTTTAAACCCTTCCACTAGGGTTAATGGCTGTCATGAATATTTACTGCATTAGTCCTTAATAATACTTACTGAGGCACATAGTACCTACTATATTACCACTATCTTTACCTCGCCCAACCAGCCTCTTAGCGTCTGCTCCACTGAAAGAACATACAGTACTCCCATAATTACTCAGTAAGTACGGAGTATTACAGAATAATTAGGTTGCAAAGCAGGTTCATAATGTGCACCTCATACCTATGTTTACCCCGTCCGGCTTGTATGTTCACAAGTCAGCTGCCGTTTGCAGCATGGAAAAGACAGCTTCGGAAGTCAAATACTAGGTAGTTAAGCCGCGTGAGATGAAACTTAGGCGGAACTAAATAAGACCAACGAAGGAATTCCCCGATATTTAGTGACATGCTCGACATCCAACAGAGATGAGCCCTTGAATCATAATCGATAGGCATCAATCAGTCAACAACCTGAAAAAGTAGATTAATACCCAATCCAGACTATACGGCGGATGGCGGCCCCAGTGGCCCCCCAATGCCACCAGTGACGTGGGAGGCTAAGACATGACGAACGTCTGGTTAGTCAGTTTGAGACAGTCCAGCCCCAAAGGCGGTCAGTGACTCACTATCAGTGGAACCATTCTGCCGTAATTATGATCATCAAGTCATGGATCATAGTTGTGAAGACCTTGCTGGTTCACTCACTTCTTATCTGTACTAACCCTCTGATGCATATGACTGATGCGCAGGGAACTGTATAACATAACCCAAGCTCAGCCTTAGAGAGGTCTTTCTTTTCCCGAGGTCTCCAAGCAGTATCTTCGTCAAAACTGTCCGCCGAACATGTACTGCGCCACTCATTCTTAAGAGAGTTGTTGGATAATTCCTTACTTCTAAGATATACGCCTCCATTGAAAATTTACTTCATACATCGTCTCTCCGCATCTAGTAATTCGAAAATCTTGGTATAGCAGCAGCTTCAAGTTCCGTTTCTCTTCATTTTCATTACCGAGTATGTCCAACAACATGGAGGGTGATTCGGAATCCTTAGCTCAGAACGAGCACTCCAAGGACGAACAAGCGATGCTCTCGGATGCAATCCCGTCAACGAGTCCAGTGATCTCATATCAAGCTCCTGCAACGGGTGCAGATGAAACGAGCCGTCTACGGGAGCTTCAAGCCGACGTTCGCGACCAGGATGACCTCGAGAGAGATATATCTCGTCAGGTAACTGTCACCGTGCCGCTTTGCGATCTTGTTTACTAATGTATATAGGCCGATAGGTTGCTCATGGAGCAGGCAGACGAACGTGACAATAGAAGGCTAGAACGTACAACACATGAAAAAGAGTAAAACCTTCTGTGGCAATGGCCTTTTAAATGTATTCTAATTTTCTTACAGAAAGCTTGAAGCGCAGATTATAAAAGCACACCAGCGGATGTCCCAGCCTATCGGTACATCTGCTCGGGTCCGCCTACAAAATGAGATTCAAAAACTAGAATCCCGTAATGCCGCGTTGGTGAATGACCTCGAAGAGATACAGCAACGCATTAATGAAAGACATGAAGGACAAGAATCTGGAGGGCCGGCTATGGGAACAGGTCGAATGCCTAATGAGTCTCGCAGAGATTATCTCATTCGAACAGGGAAGATCACACCATTTTCTAAAATGAGCACCGGCCCGAATGAGGGACCCCTTGCCAGTTTGCATGATGCTCTGATCGACGCCGAAGACGAGCGCGATGAAAGGGAAGCGTTGGAGGAAGTCAAAAATCGATCTGCAGTATCTCACCGGAACCTTGTGCGCCCTAGCTTTGGCTTTGATGAAGCGAGCGAAGGATCTATGGACAGGGATGAACAACCAAAAAAGCGGAGAAAATTGACCAAAGAAGCTAAGGACAGAGGGACAACCATGGATTTCGATGAAATGGATGGGATAACAAAGACTCTGGGAGATGTACCTTCCGATGATGGCTCAGCAAGTTATGTAGCGTCGGAGGAGGAAAAGTCAACATCAGAAGACGAGGATGACTTTGTACCCGAGGGAACGCCGCCGCGATCCGCAGTCCGAAGCAAGGCCAAGAAGACCCCAGACGATGTCGAGGATTTCAGCGGGCTGGACGATGGAAACGAGAAGGTCTATCAATCCAGGCTTCAGAATTGGATCACCCGAAGAAGTGCTGCGCGGAAGCGTGCCTTGCAGCGCAGTACAAATTTTCATGAACATGAAGAACAGGAGGAGTGGTTCATGCCTCACCCCAGTGTACCCGACGTGGACTATGACAACGGATATCGTGTTCCTGGTGATATTTATCCCCTGTTGTTTGACTATCAGAAGACAGGGGTGCAATGGCTATGGGAATTACAGCAGCAGCAAGTAGGAGGCATTATTGGAGATGAAATGGGGCTTGGGAAAACAATCCAAGTCATTTCTTTTCTGGCTGGGCTTCACTACAGCAAAAAACTAACAAAGCCGGTCATTATTGTGTGTCCTGCGACTGTCATGAAGCAGTGGGTTAATGAGTTCCACCGCTGGTGGCCCCCTTTTCGCGTTTCAATTCTGCACACCTCCGGCAGCGGGATGGTAAATATTCGAAATGAGAGTAGTAGGGAAGATGCGCTTCTGTCTCAGACGTGGGATAGTCGTCGTAGTCTGGGTGGGCTGAAAGCCGGAAGAAAAGTCGTCAAACGTGTGGTAGAGGAGGGTCATGTGCTGGTGACCACATACTCTGGCCTGCAGACCTACACTCCCCTTCTAATTCCAGTGGAATGGGGATGTGCTGTACTCGATGAAGGCCACAAGATCCGTAATCCTAACACTTCGATCACTATCCATTGCAAGGAACTCCGGACACCACATCGGATCATTCTGTCAGGCACACCGATGCAGAATAACCTGACAGAGCTTTGGTCATTGTTCGACTTTGTTTTCCCAATGCGCCTTGGGACATTGGTGAACTTTCGAAATCAGTTCGAGTTCCCCATCCGTCAGGGTGGATATGCTAATGCTTCGAACTTACAAGTGCAAACAGCAGCAAAATGCGCAGAGACTTTAAAAGATGCCATTAGCCCGTATCTTCTGCAGCGATTCAAGATCGATGTTGCCGCGGACCTTCCTAAGAAGAGCGAACAAGTGTTGTTCTGCAAGCTCACGAAGTTGCAGAGACAGGCGTATGAGGCATTTCTCGGCTCTGAAGAGATGCAATCTATTCTCAGAGGCCGTAGGCAAGTGTTATATGGAGTGGATATTCTACGAAAGATTTGCAATCATCCAGACTTAGAGAGCCACAAACTTACGTCGCATAAACCAGGCTACGGTAACCCTGATAAATCAGGCAAAATGCAAGTTGTCAAGTCTCTCCTTGAGCTATGGAAGGATACCGGCCATAAAACTCTTCTATTTGCACAGCATCGTATCATGTTGGACATCCTTCAAAAGTTTGTGGAGTCTCTGTCGGGGTTCAATTACCGGCGGATGGATGGCACCACGCCTATCGCCTATCGGCAATCGATGGTTGACGAATTCAACAATAATCCAGATCTTCACGTGTTTCTCCTCACCACCAAGGTAGGAGGGCTGGGAGTAAACCTAACAGGGGCTGATCGGGTGATCATCTATGATCCCGACTGGAATCCATCAACCGATATGCAAGCCCGTGAGCGAGCATGGCGGCTCGGACAAAAGCGTGATGTTACAGTGTATAGACTGATGACCGCTGGGACAATCGAAGAGAAGATTTACCACCGACAGATTTTCAAACAATTCCTCACTAACAAGATATTGAAGGATCCTAAACAGCGCCAGACTTTTCAACTCAGCGATTTGCACGACTTATTTTCTCTCGGAGAAGAAGGCCAAGGTCCAACGGAAACAAGCAAGATTTTCAAAGAAGCCGACATCACCTACGAAGAGGGAGGTGGCACGACCACTCAGCAGACACGCGCAGGTACTCGCATACAGAGTCACCCGCGGGACCGACAAGATGAGGAGAAAGACGTTAGCCGTGTTGAAGGTGTAGCATCAGTTGAGAACTTCCAGGGCGACTCTGAGCCGCCGAGCGACAAAGACCAAGGATCTTCTGGTGCTAATAACGAGTCGCGTATCATGGAGGGCATATTTGCCCGCTCTGGCGTTCATTCCGCGGTGGAGCATGATCAGATCGTGAATGGCAAACGTGTTGTGCGGGCGGATCCCAAGATCATCGAAGCGGAAGCGAAGAAGGTCGCCGCTGAAGCCGCCGAGGAGCTGCGTCGAGCGGGAGAAGCAGCACGGTCTGTGCCCATTGGGACGCCAACATGGACAGGCCAGTTTGGGCTTGCCGGGAGACCGGAGGAGCCCGCAGCGCGCCTGGCCTTCGGTGGAGGCAGTAGTTCTGCGAGACGAGCTGCAGCCGGCCCGTCATCAGCTAGCATCCTGGCCAATCTTTCTGCACGCACACCTTCCTCCCGAAGCGGCAGTAACAGCCCCGCGCCAGGCAAGGCACCCAGTGGAACGGATTTCATTACGATGATTCGGGACTTTATTGTATCCCACGGCGGGTCCGTCCATACGCAGATGCTGATTGACCATTTCAACCGTTTCTGCACTACTCCACAACGATCAGCTGAGTTTAAGGAAATGCTTAAAACTATTGCTGTGCTGGAGAAGGGTGGACGGAACGGTCGAGGTAAATGGTCTTTGAAGCCCGAGTACGCTAAGAGGAATTAATGAGTCGTTTTCTGCATTTACGTTCTTCTAAACCTGACGTTCCTCTTCCTTCCTCCCAGCTTCGTGTGTGGCTGGATGAGATGGGACAAACACTCCATTTCCTTCCCTCGGTGATAATTTTAGAAGCATCGGAGCAGTGGGTACCGTTTAGAATTGAGTAGCATGCTACCATGGATGGAATATTGACACCGGCTTGGGCTTGAATTCTACTTGGATGGGTATTGACCCTACCCATTATTTGTTTATCGTATATGATCTATATAATTTTTGATAGGAAGACAGAAGAATCTTCAATATGCATCTTCTTTCCTCTCCATATGGGCCAGTGGAACATCGGGATATACCCAGTGTTTCACAACTTCGCTTTCTGCACAGGGATATTACGAGATGGATGTCGTCCACACAAGTTGGTAAGAAAAGATACAATTATGATTACTAGCGATGCAAGACGGTATTCCCCCCCAAGCGTATTGAAACCTGACGATCATGATGTAAGTAATCAATCGAATGCATTTGTATAGAAAATGAAGGATGCTCTTCTTCGAAATGGCTTCCCCTTTCCCTTTCCCCTTCCCAATTCTCGTAGTTCTCAACAATGATTGGCATTGAGTTGAGTTACTTAGCACGATTGAGCCTTGCATATTACCGTATGGAATCGCAATATTCAGAGTGGTTCTGTGCAATCCTTGCAGAATTGTCCCCAATGGTGGCTCTACCATGGATCTGGCGTGTGGAGAAAAGAACCGCGAGGACAATTATCGACGTAATTGACCATGGGGGTATGACAGTCTCAAGAGGTTGAACCCACGGAACTAATATGATTATCCTTAATCTGCCAAGAAATGTCCGAAAGACTGAGAAAAGAACTCATGTAGTGATCCTTTAATGTCGATCTCAGTTGTGTCACTGCAGTAAAACATGACACAACACGGTATCGTAGAGGAATTAATAAAAATAGAAGCGAAGATCAGTTCGATTTAATTAAAGACGTTTGAGATCTATTCAATCAGGAGCCTCAGAAGAATTTCAAGACTACCTAAGAAAAGAAACATGATGTACCTTATGGAGTAGGTTCTGTATCAGAATTTATCCACATCGACTTCACAATGCATTGCCGCACGGAGAATAGGAATCACACATGATGTACTATACTGTACGTGACTGTGTACATGTGCACTTCGAGGGAAATATTTCTGTACAAAAATAAACCGATCTTACTGTGTAGACTGTGTGTGTTGGTGTATGTCTCAGAAACTTAGCGATTCTCCGCGTCTTCATCCCCCAGCAACCGACGATCGTTCAACTTCACTGGCCCACTGGGCAAAGGATCTCCGCTGCAAAGACCCAATTCCATGATTTCTTACGCAGGCCAAGGGGAAAGAATACAACCGCATTCGGTGGAGCTCTCCCTCTACTGCCAAGTCAGTGATTGACCCCAACTGTCCGGAGTCCTGTGGTACTGTGTAGTACTGCACTTTTTCTTTTTCTTTTTTTTTTTTTTTTCTGTTTCCGTGAACGATACCAAACCAGTAACTGATCATTCCACTACTCGGGGAACCGGAGCCGATGTTCTCTCCACAGTCAAGGGAGAAAGTGCATGTGGTGGCTATTCGGACATAAATAGTGCTTCTATCCCATCGCCTCCCTTCGCCACCCCGCGATCGTACATTCCACATTCTCCTCTTCAATCCTGACCTGCCTCTTTTCTCTTCCTTATCTATTAGATTATTCTTTAAGAATCCTTATTACTATCGTGCCTAAATTCTCCGAACGAAACGCCAAATTCCTTTCACAATGAAATTCTTCTCTTCGCTCGCCCTGCTGGTCTCCGCCGCTGCGGCCAACCCCATTCTCCGCACTCGCGATACCCCCGAGAACTTCCATCTCAAGACCACTGGCGCCAGCAACTCAGCACATAACGACCTCTATGTCTACGGCTACCACACCGGTGCTGGATTCAACGATGCTGTTCTCACCTCGGACGTCGGTACCGCAAGCCCGGCCTTCCTGAACGGCACGAATGTCCAGTTCAGTCTCGACACGCCTTTTCCTTGGGGACTGGTAATGCGACCACAGAACAACTACGGCGGTAAGCTTTTCCCCCCTCCCCTGACCTCGGGACAGAGGAACATGGGATTAACGTTTTCACAGCGTGGGAGCCGGTCGAGATCAACACTGGATATGGTACCGGTAGTTTCTCCATCAACGATGACGGCTTGAATTGGTCGGAACAGCAGGGATTCGGCGGCTGGTTGGGTAAGTTTTCATATCTAGTGGAGCCTCAATCCGCTGTCAGGAACTCGCCACTAACATCCCCGCCATAGTCTGCGACTGGTACCACAATGCGCCCCAGCTCTTCTATCTGTTCAAGAACTCCAACAGGCAGCCTATCATTCCTTCCTCCTGCAGCACGGTTCAACTCGCCGTCGAGCCTGTTTCCTAAACGGGAAAATCTGCACGAGTTTGCCACTGGCATGCCATGGGTCTCGCAGTGACAGAGACTTCCTGAGTGGTAATGCACAGGGGATCGGAGAAAGACGTCCCGGTCCCTGAGACGATTGTATCAATAACTTGGATACGTACATGCTGATATAAACTTAAATAATCATAATGAGTCGGGTGTGATGGGAGTTGGATTTTGAGTGTATATTATTACACCGTGGTTGACGATCTTCGGTACTTAATGACCCTGATGTTACAGATAAATAGCAATAGCTAGAGGAAAAGAAAAAAAAATTCAATAAACATGGCACACATCCAATAATCATCAATAGTTGTCGAGTGGCTGGTTAAGCGACCGGGAAAACCCTCAACGGGAGGGAAACACTTTCAGATCGTAGCGATCTTCCAGAGGTATAGTTGACAGAAAGCATGGGGAATTTCTTTTTGAGGATACTTGCCGTACGTCAAAAAATGCCATGATAAGTTTATCGGCAACAAGAATGAATTAGTGTAAACTACTAAATGAGTGAAGAAATCAACACGGTCGCGTGAGTGCCTCAGGCCGGCAACCGCCCCAAAAATAGCCCAGCATGTCTCACATGCGCCCAAACGGGTTAGAGCAGCGCCAATGAGTCCAGCGGGAGGTTCGTCGTTCTCGCTGTTCTTTTCGTGCCTTCCCTTTCACCAGCCCTTCTTATGTGTTTTGTCTATAGTCACTCTTGATTGCTGTTTTTGCGCCTTCATTTCGATCGCTTTTGCCCTCCCACTCCGACACGTTGGGTTGTTGCGATCCCCAGTCACTCGCTTTGTTTACTCGTTCAGGGTCCCCTCATATCATATCAGCCGATCTGCATGTTTCACCGGCCCACTGGTCTTAAATAGGACTTTTTACAACCCCCCGTTGCCATTTCCTTCCGCGCAGAACCATTCGTCAGCATTGCATTGAACACGATACACCTTGCTAGGTTCATCCATCCACCGTCAGTCAGCGTTCGTTACTTGGGCACATATCGCTCGAACATCGGGAGGACACAGATCCAACCGTCGATCTAAATTTGAGATCTCCAGGGGTCCATCGATCCCCCCATATTTTGGTCCAAACCAGGCAGTGAATCTTTCGGATTAACCCAATATGCGGTCCATCACTCTCCTTCCGTTGCTATGCCTCCTGGTCTTGCTGGGTATGGCCTCAGCTTGGCCACACCCGCACGGTGAAGTCGTGGCTAGAGCGGGTGAGTATCATCCGAGACTGCTATCATCCTTTGATCAACAATCGACTGACCTCTATAGAAACAACCGCTGGAGAGACCGCTGCTGATAAAGCAACAACAGGTGCCGCTGCTACCACTGAGCACAGCGCCACGAAGACCGAATCCCAGAGCGACGCCACAGAAACCGGTAAAAAGACAGAGACAGGCAAAGAGACAGGGACAGCGACTGGCACAAAAACTGGAAAAGCAACGGGCAAGTCAACGAAGACAGGTACCGATGCTTCCTCTACTTCGATCGATCCTCGGGACCCCGTGGGCGGTGTTTCGATGCTCACCTCCGCTGGAGCCACCACCTACTACAAGATCGGCGAATATGTGACCTTCGAATGGAAATATACTTCGCTTCAAGTAACTCCCTCGGCCGTCAACGTTGTCGCATCCTGCAGCAAGAACAGTGAAACCTATACCATCGCAAGCAACATGAGCGTCTCGGAAACCGGTAAGGTTGTCTGGGATACTAAGAAATACCAATCCAATGCGACGGTTCCGCTGTTAACCGCGACTTACACCTTGTTTGTCTACGATGCCAACTCCACGCTTGGAGACACCGCTTCTGCTGGGCACTTGGGCTCGCAAATCGGTTACAACTTCGGAATGTACACTCCGCAGTCTTACACCCCTCTTGACCGTACGTTCTCCCTTCTCCCATGGTCATCAAGCCCCGTTTTTAAACACGCTAACACTAACGCTACCTAGATTACATCTGTGCTACTTGCAACAGTGCCCTCACTAGCACCGAACGCAACGCAATCAAGTTTGCCGTCGGCATGGCTGCTATCACCGTCGCATCCTTCACGTGGTTTGTAAGCGGCACCGGTGTCTTCTACTCGTAATTCTTCAAAACCGACCCCTGATGAAATTATACGTTACCGTTACTGCGTTGCATTTAGCTGAGCGAAATCTCATGATAGCGATCATCAGCAGGCTGGACTGGCGTTTATGTGATTAAATTGTGTAATATGGTTGGGATTTGTGATTTTGGATTCTTGTTCATTTCTTCCCCTTGTCGATTAGAGTAACAGCGGTATTGTTATAATTATTCTATATGATGTTTGTCGTTGTTTATATGATATTGTCGATAGATAAATAGCTAATAGTGACTGATGTATATGAAGTGCATATATTATGAAGAATCTGGAATAAGCAACGGTATCAAAACAATCACGTTGCCCAGACAGCAACGACAGCATACTTAGTAGTGTACTCTACACCAACCCCATGCATTCAGTTTGCATACTAATTCATAGTACCGTAGTACATTTACCCGACTCCACAAAAAGAAGAAAGAAAGAAAAACCATACAAAAGAACAAAACAAAATAGCACTCTACAGATAGTACACCTTAACTAAAGACAACCACCTCAGGCAAGATAAACAAGACAGTTCAATACCCAACACTTGATACCCCCTAACCCAGCTAATAGATGTAGGTACAAATATAATCGCCTAGACACATTTACTCTATTCAATATACTACGCAAAGACTGAAATATACCATTTCTTACAGGTAGCCCCTAGCAATAAGATGATAACAAATCCAAGTCGATTCGGCAAGAAATAGAGCTTGATGTTTCCTGGATCTGGTATAATGCTTGTTTTGCAGGGAGAGCGTTGGTTATCGTTGGCTTTGTATTACATGTAGGCTGTATGTATGAAGGCTTGTGCGGGTGAGAGATACATGCTTGAGGAGGGCATGTGTGGTGCTAGATGAACTGGTCATTATCGGGGTAGATGTCTGGGGTCCATTGTTTAAGGGAGCTGGGTGGTTGTGTGAGGGTTCATTCAGGGGGTAAGTAGTCCCAGATTCTCAGTCCTGGGGTGTGGTTTCTAGTGTGGCCTAGTGGTGGTCTGGTTGTTGAACTTGTGAAAGCAAGGTATCTTGAAAGAAATGAGTTCGGGAATGAGACTAATATACTGTACAGCGGAGGGTGTTGCAGGTACGCTAGTGCTATTGGTATGATGACGGTGATTTGATCAGATACAGCTGGGGTGATAAGCTTCCCAGGTTGGTGATTGTTGGGGTTCAGATGGCTGCTTCTGTTGGCGAATGGCCGGTAG
Source organism: Aspergillus pseudonomiae (assembly GCF_009193645.1). Lineage (NCBI taxonomy): Eukaryota > Fungi > Ascomycota > Eurotiomycetes > Eurotiales > Aspergillaceae > Aspergillus > Aspergillus pseudonomiae. The sequence goes on along the minus strand of NW_022476046.1, from coordinate 140,676 downwards.
TTGTGCTGCGTTATCTGTCATCTTGCCGCACTTTACGCAGGGGGTTTGTTTAACATCGGAGTAGGATGATATCATGTCCTAGTCCTGGTTAGCTTGTCTACGAGGGGTTGATGGGGGAAATCACGTACAAGAAGATAGGCGAGATCCCATTGTCGCGAACGAGAGTTCAAACAATCGGATGCCGCGCCCTCGAGTTTCGTCTTAGCCTGACCAGGCATCATTCGACTCGAGACCTGCCATTCGGGCACGCCGTTCACCTCTGATCCACCGACCGTATGTACCTTGAATGTCATACCGGCCTTCGGTAGGACAACAGTGACGGTTGTCTCAGAATTACTCGGCAAGACTCGCACCCCAGGAACATTTTTCTGGATGAAGCTGTCGACAATCGCCCTCCAACCCCCTTCAGTCGACTGGATCTTCGAACGCTCGAGCTCCTCCTCAGATTTCCGCTGCTGCTCCACCCTGGCCGTTTCCTCCTTGACAAGTTCTTCAAGGAGAGCACCATAATTCCGATCCCAAACACTTGTCGGTTGCAATAATTGCCCGCCATTTTCCTTGATCTGGGCATCGACATGCCCCCACACAGCGTTCATTTCAGGGCTGCGCCACATGTTCTGAAACTCCGCCACCTCGGCGACACCAGCCTTCGCAGCCTGCGAAAGCTGCTCATACAGCATCTGCGGCGACCTCGGTACAGCCCTCCCCGCCGCAGCCTTCGGATTTACAATAGGCACCAAAGGCTCCAATAAACGGTCCGGGAGCAGTGTCCGCAGTTGGTGAATCTGGCATCGCACATTAGCCATGCATATCCAAGGATGAGCGGGATGCTAAGAAGACAAACCATAGCCTCCAATTCCTGGAGCTTCGCGAGAGATGATACAAGCTGCATTTCCGAGTCCGAGACCTGCTTGGTTGCATTTGTATCTTGTTTAATTGCCGGTGATGATGTGGCGTTGACAGTTATGTTGTCACCCTCTGGCTTGCTGGCATTGGTCTGGTTTGTATTGCTATTGTTTGGCTTTGTTTCTGAGACCCCCGGAAGGCCTTGTTTAGATGGGAACTCCATGTTGGGTACCACAACTGACATCGTGGGGACTTTCGGGGCAGCTTGTGATGTGCTGGCTATTGTTTCCGGACACTGGGGAGCAATGGAATTTGAAAATAAATTTCAATCCACGCGACACGCGTCCTTGTGCACAGTAGCTTTTGAGAGAAAAAGATCCGAACAGAACGATGGGGTCAGCCCAATTGAAGTGAATGTAGTGATCGCGATATTCAAATGTGTAATTCAATACTCAATCAGATTCGGAGCTTGACTGAACTAGACAAATCTTCAATAAATTCACGATACTGCGACAAATGTGAATGCTATTTTCTTTCCTATTCACTTTTGGTGAGATTCGAGGATGTGATTTAAAGCTTCAAACGGCCGAATCAATGGGCGATATTCATCCAGTGATCGGACCGAAGCGCGCCACATGATACACCAGCCACATGTGGCTTGGATTTCTCTGGACATTCTGCGGATCTTTTGATGCCTCAGGCGGAAAGATTGTACACGAGTAGAGCTTTGATACTCGATTGAGTTTATTTACTGAGGTGTGTTCTTAAAAACATTCTCTATTACTGGAATTGTCTCGCAATAGTGGAGTAGTCTAGCCTAAATAAAATCCGGTGACGTCCACTAATAAATAACATACACCCTAAACCGACCTCTATCCAAGGCCTGCCATCATGTACAGTCATAATCATTAAGGTATACCAATATTACGTAAGATCTCGTTCTCTTAGCATTTCTGCGCCGAGGAAGACAGTCTGACCTTCACACCCCGATCATGAGACATGGTGAGGGTAGACAGGATCACGGGCTGTTTCAACTCTGGGTCGGCGCACTCGAGGGTGTCAAAGTGTTGGATCAACCTGACAAGGGTATAGCTTGCTTCTGTGAGTGCGTATTGCTCTGTATTCTTTAGTTAGAGCTTCCCTTGACATGGGGACAACTAGATATATAACTTACGACCAAGGCAGATCCGAGGGCCTCCGTTGAATGGAAGATAGTCCCAACCGCGTCTGCCATTTTCCTCCCAGCGTTCTGGTCGGAACGAATGGGAATCGGGTCCATAAAAGTCTGTGCGGCGGTGCATAGCGTAGACACTGTATGCGACAACCTGTCCCTTTGGAACAAAGACTGGGGATTTTCCATCAGGGCCACCTCCAACTGGTAGAGAAGTGTCCTTGGCAGCAACACGGAAATTCAGAGGAACGGGGGGCAATAGCCGGAGAACTATTCTTGTCAGCTCTGTAGACTACGGCTAAAAAAGAGGCAGAAGTACATACCCTCGTTCAACACATATCGCAAATATGGGATATCCTTGAGTTTTGCTTGTGTAATTTCTCCCTTTGGGTTTTGGCTATCTCCAAACTCGTCGATGATGGTTTGTCGCAACCTTTTCCAAACTTCCTGGTTGCGTGACAAGTAGAAGAATGTAGAACTGAGCAGACTAGCCGTGGTATCACGACCAGCCACGAGAATGTTGAGCATATTATCTCTCAGCACCTTTGGATCATCGTTATCTGCAGCCAAGGCCTCCGCAAAAATATATCTATCGGACTTTTTGTCCGGATTGTTCTTGGATTGAATAGCAAGCTGGACATAATGATCAACGACCTCGTGGACGCGCTTGTTGGCTTCACGGAACTCTTTAGGATTGACCATCCAGTAGAAATGCATAGCACGCGAGCGGTGTGTCAGGTAATCTTGGGCAGTACCGAATGCCTCTGCGAATCCCTGTGCATTTCCGACGGATGATTTGCCTAAGAGACTCTCGCTGTTGGAAGATTCCAAAGCGCCGACCGATTCTCCAAACAGGAAATGCGTGGCAGAGTCGATTGTTAGAAGGAAAAACAGACGTTGAATGTCAAAACTCGAACCATCCTGGGGAATGAGATCAATCAGGCGGGAGATATGACCGTCCATGAGCTCTAGGTCAGCCACCTAAGGATGTCAGCAACCATATCCTCACGCAAGCAAAGGTTTGTCTGTACCTGATCCCGCGTGAATTGAGGCCGTAGCAGCCCACGTGCATGAGACCAGCCAGCACCATCAAGAGTAAAGATTCCGTCCCCAAGTAAAGGGTAGAATTCACGGTGTCTGGTTCCCAGGGCGAAATCGTTGAATTGGGTTGCCAACAGAGCTTTGATATTCTCCGGTTCAATGGTAGACACCATCCATTTACCTAGAGCCTTCTGGGTATAAGTGTTTCCGAACCGCCCATACTGCCCGGCAAGATATTCAACCCATCGTTTGTGCCTGACTTCATTGAGCAACCGTACAAATGCTCGGATTCCAAAGATGCCTGGTGTCCCTTGAGGAGCAGGCTGGCATCCAAGAGATTGAGCTCGCTTGCGCTGCTGATACAGTCGCTGGAGGTACTGTAGAACTAGGAAGGTAATGGACAGGGCACCAAAAAGCGGAGCAATTTGGGCCAGCATGATGCCAACAGAGAGTTACAGTTTGCGGAAGTAGGGCTGTATATGTACCGCTAAGTGAGGTGAATATGACACGAATGAGAGCCTGGGGATGGTGCCCCGGCGGGTGAGAGGACGGTACTTATACATCGATTGACTGAAAGCACATGTGTACGGATGACTTGAAACATTGAATAATATATACAGGAAAGTTCATCACGACCGAAGACCGAGCACGAGGGAGATCAGACTGAGGCATAATCCAGGCACATGATTTGCTGGGCCATCGCAAGCATCTCCTGAAGAGGTTAGCTTGAAAGTCCAGGAAACTGAGTTATTGCTCGGCCCTCGGGGGCGGGAGACCTTGAACTTCATCCACTCCACACTTGGGATCTTCCTCGTTTTCCCCACATCACCGCCCCCTTTGTTAACTCCGCTTCTGTCACGTTCACCTTGGAAGCATTGGGGCTTGAAGGCTTGAAGCATGGTAACCATTTTGTCAATGCTTCCTTGAACAGCTCTCGTGCCGCCTTTCCTTCCGTGGATAAACCTTGGAAATCATAGCAATGTTCAGACTGTTTGAGAAGGTATCCGAACACTTTGTCTTCACTCGTCTCGCCACAGTTCGGGATCTCGGTAGAGAACGTCATTCCATCGGGCGCAACCCCAGGCGCAATATCTTCAGCGGTCAGCATAGACAACGTCCTCCATGGATCAAACTCTCCGCCAGTGAAGAACGTATTGGACGGTCGGATATTCCAGCCTCCGTACTTTTTGTTGAGGGCTTCTGTCTGTGGGCGTGATGGCAGCATGCCGTTTCCGACCGCCTGTGCGAACTGGTTATTGCATATTTCCTGCTGATACTCCAGGGTCTGGTAGCGGGAAAGCAGTGAATGAGGGCCAAAATTGTTGCTCTGATAGAATCCCCACTCGGTGCAGTACTGCCAAGTCCAGCTGATAGAATCAGGGTCATTATACACCACACCCAGCTTACAAGACGGCGTAGCAGGATCACTAAGTCCTCTGCAGTTGGTCTCCATAATATTATTAACCAATGGCGTGAATGCTGGCCATCCAGCCCAACGTTCAGCCACATACTTACTTCCACGGACTGGAGCGAAGCCATCGGGGCCTGCCGCCTCCTGCGTTGTAGGATCCACTTCAAGATGATTGCAGAGTTCGCGCAGACTTCCTTCTGGACCGTCAAGGGCATAGTTCTGGAAATAATTATAGATAGTCACCAAAGCTGCGGTGAAGCCTTCATTGCTGTTCTGCTCAGCTCCAGGGCCAAAAAACAGCGTTTTGATAGCAGCAGCGGTGTGATTGTTTGATAGTTGCTCATCTATATAACCTAGAGCTGCATGGATATCCTTAGCACAATTTTCAAAACCATGGCCGACCAAACCACGGTAGACTTGGTCATAGTACACGCTCATATTCAGTTGTGCTTGGACCGGAGCAGAAGAAGAATAAGCAGCAAAGATAACGTCTGGGTACTCGTTGCGGGCAAAAGCAGCCCGAATCCCACCATATGAACCTCCAACGAGGACCCAGGGTGTGGAGCTGGGAGTGAGATCAAGGTCGGCGAACTTCGGGCGGCTGAAATTCTGCGCAAAGTACGGGATGTCATCAAGGGCTTGTTTGGTCGTAAGGTATTTAAAATGCTCAGGTGGTGTATCCCTGCTGATTGGAAATGGAGTCGAGTTTCCGTAATATCTACATGCCGTTAGCTGTCTGGGCCATATATAGTAATCAAGAGAAAAACAAACCTATGTTCCCATATAATTCCCATGGCGTGAGTCTCCTCAAGCATTTTCTTGAAAAATGAGAAACTCGATGTCAAGTGGTTTTTGGCAATACTCTCTGCGTTTGTTTCCCCGGCGTCGTACATGATGATCGGACGCCCAGCCTCGTAGTAGTCATCATTCACCCAGAACCGATTTTGGTAGGTGCCAACAGAAGCATCATTATGGTCGATAGGAATCTAAAAGCGTGCTTAGCTATGGATTCTAAAGCGCCATGAAACAGGAGAGCTTAAACATACCGTGATGTACTCTGTGGTGACCGTCTCATTTTCACTTTTGGCCTTGACGAGCGCTGAATGTACAGTATTTTTGTTGGAGAGTAACTTGGGATCCAAGTTCAACTCAGCAGCCAACCGCAGCTCTCGCATATACCTAGATCCTCCAAACAGCCCCAAGCCCACAACGGGGCCAGCCAATATAGCAAGGCTAGATAATATTAGAAAGAAATCGAGACGCATCTTGGCCTGAAAAGACAGTGACTTTTCGTGCCCGCACGTGCACAAAATAAGAAATAAACGAAGGGTATCTCAAGGAGCAAGAGTACAGATAGCTTACCAGAGATAGGGAAGGAGGGCACCTGTGTCTGTTATATGTATGCGCAATGATCGATACTCTTGCCGGACGGCTGCGTCAACGAGACAATCCAAACCTTAGCCCGGTCGGCCGACTCAATGTACGTTCCTCATGACGTATCAGCATAGGTCTGTTAGGATTACATGGTATGCGGTAGGCTTGTATAACGTGAATGATATGTCTGAGTACGTTCGAGTTGGACAACATGTTACCCAATGCGGAAATGAGGTTTGCTGGAGAAGAATCCAGATTGGATGGCTTCGGCCATCGGCCCGGTGGACAGACGCTACGCCTCTAAGTTCGGCGTTTGGCAGTGCACATGGCGCCAAGAGCCCTGTCGATCGTTCACGATTCGGGAATGTCATGAATGCCCCAACCACCAAATAAGATCGCCACATGACTGAAAACGGTGCCTGTCTTTCTATAGCTGAACTGAATCAACAAAAGCAAATCCAATTCACTTTCAAGTTTAGCAACCAGTGAGACAGTAGTAATGCAGCCACCAAAGTGCCGTGAACATTGAATGCCTGATGGCTTCAATCTTGGAACCTTCATTCCGTTGGCCTTGGGATAGTATTTTAGTAAAAGATAGCGTCAAGGGGGTTAGCTAGTTTTGGGGCTTGGAAGAGGGACAATATGTTTGATCCAGCAGCTCATTTCAGAGATTCTCCCATATATCTCTTCCGAGTAGATATTTTAAATGGAGTTAATCAATGAACTCTTATGTACCAAGGGATGTAGATGCAATAAATATACTGCGCAGGGGTGATTTAAAAAAAAAAAAAAAAAACACACACCTGGGGCAGATGCCATTCTCTGGTGTTTCAAGCTAACAAGTAGCGGATGGCTAGCTTCTACAACGCCTACAACCCGCAAATTTATGTGCCTGAGTGTTTCGGCCCTCAAGGACAGTCAGCCGCCACATTAACAAATGTTGACACTACCCATATGCCCAGAAATGGTGGACACACAATAATTTCTATTGAAGACCGCATTTCACATATGGTCCATGCCTGTTGCTAATGCCTTACCCCCCCTTTTCTTTTTGGAGCCCGCAGGCTAAAACCATAGCAACTTAGATATTTGTTACACAGAAGTGGACAAATAATAAACACGCAGATACCATATATGGCGGGTATATTGCAGTTACAGACCACACAATCCCAATTTCTTTTCTAGCGAATGTGTTGGTATCCACCCGTTTAGTCTTTGATACATGTTTTCAGACCTGCGTCGAAAACTAGAAGCATTGCTTAGAAGTGACACACTCAATGCGACAAGGCATTATGTCAATGGCACAAAACAGACCTTTAGAAGTTCCCATTTATATGCAAACATCCTTAGAGTTAACCTTGTACAAACATGGGTTGACAAACTACTCTTAAGATTGAGGCCCTAGAGTACATCTCAAGCCGTGCTTTGGCTCAGCTCACAGATCAAAGCCATTCTTGAGGACCATAATCAGCTCTCACTGTCTTCACGAGACCGACCTGAGGATAGTAATGCGTAAGCGCCCTGAGGTTGTTCGGTACGCCGAAGGCTGTAAGTGGGATGGGGCTGAGGTGGTACGAGGAAGCATCCATACGCGCGATGAGCACTTCAGCCATCGTTAAGGCGACCCGTGACCATGTTCAGGTGACAATTTTTGTTTGATAGCACAACAACTGCCACAACATGGATACCCTTGAGACTTGAACGCCAACCGTGAACTATTGATAAACCACGGTTCGGTTGTCTTGAACAACCAGGTCTTGCAAAGATTTTCTTTTTAGTGTGCATATATCGTTTGACATTCAGTGGAATGCATTTGATGGGCAGTGAGGTGTCATTTCAGGATACGACCTTGTCTTCTTAATTCCTGCATCAATAGTCAAATAAATCTCAGGTTCGAAGACCATCTCAACTTACGCATCGCAGAATACGGCCAAAAGCAGCGCAGCCTTAGTCAATGTCTTGGCGACATGCCATCTACCATTGGCTGCCTCATACTGCAGAGGAGATCCATGTGGTAAAGCTGAAGAATCCTCCTGATACACTCTGGTTTCCACTTCTGGAGAAGCATTTATTTTAGGGTCATGCCAAGGCGAAGTTCCACATAAGGCTTTTCGGCACATTTTGGCACAAGAACGGATGGATCACACCATCGAATACCTGATTGATGGAGATAGTATATGGCCCCACTGCACTAACATGGGACTGATGCACCAGGTGTCCCAAATTCGCAAGTTTGAAATCGGAACTCCGCATGGATTCATCACGAAGTCCACCAGTGAAGAACAGGAATATGGCCATTTGTCCGACAGGATTTAACCTGTTAATTGAACTCGCATGCGATCATCACATCACTTCGGGTGCTCGCTATAAAGGCATCCGAAGTTTTTTTTTTTTTTTTTTTTCTTTTGCAAAGCGGCCAGACAACACCAAAGTGCTGTTCTTGCTGAGCACAGAAGGTTCCCATAATCCGAATAAAGACGAAACAACTGTTTGGAGTCCAGTGGATAATATGCTGGCCTAAGTAATGCAGGGGTTCTTGGCCATGGCTGAACCCATAAATATCTAACGGTACTTCGGGTATTTCCTAAAAAATCGTAACTGCCGGTTTCAAAAAGGGAAACTTGATCAGCGATCATCTTAGCCACGGCCAGTGCTCCGGTGCCTCCTGTACGTTCGTCGAGTCGTGCGCGCTATGCCTGGATTCTTAGTAAACCATGGCTCTTGAGATTGGTGGAACTAAACTAGCCCATCTCTTGGATAGATTAACCAGGGGGTTTGTTGCTCGTAGCTTGTCTTCATTCCCCTCCCGTGGCCTGGGCACTGGAGACTAATAGAGCTCAAGCGGTAGCGACTATAAAGGGAGAATGGCCGATAATATGGCGAAAATCCAGACAAGGAGATACAGCTCAGCAGAAAATTGACAGACAGCATGTTGTCGAGAAGCCTTCTCTTCTCATCTTCGTTTCTTTGGGCCAGAGTCGCCAATGCGGCCTTCGGGATCACCACCTCTGATTCCTCCTATGTCATTGACGCTGGGTCGGCGAACCCTCTCAAATTTACGGTTTCCCGTTCAAGCTGCGATATCACCTCTATCAATTACTATGGCTCGGAGCTCCAGTACTCGGGCACGGGCAGCCACATCGGTTCTGGCCTTGGAAGCGCAACTGTTTCTGCGGTAACAGATGGTGAGTTAACAATACAACAAACTGTGTTGACCCTATGTATACTGACATCTTATTTGTCAAGGGGACTACATCAAGGTTACCTGCGACACCGATACCTTGACACAGTATTTCGTTGTCCACAATGGCGACTCGATCATTCATATGGCGACGTACACCACAGAGGGTTAGTTTACTTCACAACGCAGAAAAGAATTTCCCTGACATTTATCTTAATAAACTCAGAGCCCTCCGTTGGTGAGCTGCGATTCATTGCACGCCTTAACTCGGAGCTCCTTCCGAACGAGGAGCCGTTCGGCGATGTGTCCACGACTTCGGGCGGCGAGGCAATCGAAGGCTCGGATGTGGTAAGTGCAAAAATGACGCTAGGAAGTGAAGATCGCTGATGAAGGCTATAGTTCCTGGTAAATGGGGAGACCCGTAGCAAATTCTACTCCAGCCAGCGCTTCATTGATGACCAGAGACATTGTAAGACACATACTCGTCAACTGTAGCGCATGGCTAACCTGCTTCTAGGCATCGCTGGAAGCGCCCACCGTGTTTGTATGATCCTTAACCAATACGAAACTTCCTCCGGTGGTCCTTTCTTCCGGTCAGTACATGAATGTGCCATATAGCAAGCCTGCATACTAATCCTAACAGCGATATCAACTCTAACAACGGTGGTGACTACAACTCTCTCTACTGGTACATGGTACGTTTGACATGACATTATACGTCTCAGTTATCTTGTTAACGATGGTAGAACTCGGGCCACGTCCAAACAGAAGACAGACGCCAGGGACTCCATGGACCATACTCGATGTACTTCAGCCGCAGTGGCACACCCAGCACCGATATTGACACATCCTTCTTCGCGAACCTGGATATCAAGGGCTATGTCGCTGCAGGCGGCCGCGGAACTGTATCCGGAACTGCATCTGGAGCCGACTCCAGCTTCAAATGGGTCGTTCACTGGTACGATATCCGTGTGGTAGTAGCATCTGAACCTGATCTAACGATAAATACAGGTACAACGCCGACGCCCAGTACTGGACATACACCTCTTCGGACGGTAGCTTCACATCTCCGGCCATGAAACCAGGCGATTACACCATGGTCTACTACCAAGGCGAATATAAGGTAGCCGAGACCACTGTATCGGTCACAGCCGGGTCATCAACAAGCAAGGATATCTCCGGATCCGTTGAAACAGGCGACACCATCTTCAAGATCGGCGACTGGGACGGAGCGTACGTATCTTATTTCCCCCCTGCTAGCAATAACTGACCTATCACCACCAGACCAACCGGCTTCCGTAATGCAGAGAACCAACTGCGGATGCACCCCTCGGACTCGCGCATGTCGTCCTGGGGTCCCCTTACCTACACCGTAGGCAGCTCCGCGCTCACTGACTTCCCAATGGCTGCTTTCAAGGGCGTCAACGACCCCGTCACCATCAAATTCACGGCCACTTCCGCTCAGACCGGCGCCGCTACCCTGCGTATCGGAACGACGCTTTCGTTCGCAGGTGGTCGTCCTCAAGCTACTGTAAGGAACTCCATTCCAAAACTGACACACATACACATAGACTGAGGACCAAACAAACTAACAAATACCAGATCAACGACTACCAAGGCACCGCCCCCTCTGCACCCACAAACCTCAACTCCCGCGGTGTTACCCGTGGAGCCTACCGCGGCCTCGGCGAAGTCTACGACGTGAGCGTTCCATCTGGAACGATCGTCGAAGGAGAGAACACTGTACGCACCCCTCAATTTCCTTCCCACACTTCTCAAAGGTTCATAACTAACACAACCACCAGATCACAATCAGCGTCATCTCCGGAAGCTCCGGCGATGAGTTCCTTGCTCCTAACTTCGTAAGTGCTTACCTATCTTTTTGGAGTTATTGTCTTGGCTCTGGATTGCTTGGCTAATGGCTTTCTTGCTCTAGATCTTCGACTGCGTCGAGTTGTTCCAGTAAGGATGTGATTGGTGTATCAGTTGAGATTGTACATATTGATTGATGCTGGTTATGAAATGGCCAGCACTCTGTTCATAGTGAAGTAACTAACGGGTCTATCCTTTGTTAATTGGATCATCGCCCTCTTTGAACTCGACATTGTATACAAGGGTTGCTAATTGAACACACCATATGGTTATATAAACACCTAGCAACCCACCGGCAGGTATGGTCTACAGTCCATAATATTCAGCCACATGCTGCCTTGCCCGTTCAGATGTAGATCATCACCTGGAGTAAATATCAGATTGCGTCAGTCACACACATTACAGGTTGGTTTATATAGTTGTATATGGCCTCGAGGTGACTATTTTGGCATCCCCATAACAGGTCCTCACAGTCTTCTTATAAACGTATATCTTATCGATTTGCTAAAGATGAATATCATGATATTCTATGTGGTCGTTAAGTAGGGTCCGGCGTAGCCAGGGTCCGTCTAAACAGACAAGTAACAATTCTCTATCTTACAACCTCAGCCTCCTAAAAGCAGCAACAGCAGCAACACCCACAACACCAGCGCTCAATACCCAAGTCCACCAACCAGCCCGAGCCTCACCCTCTACAGCATCCTCCCCATGCACCAGCTTTCCTCCAACCCAGACACCCTTTACATTACGATCGTTACCGCTCCACACCCACTTGTGGATCTTCTCTTCCCACGTCTCCCATCCGAAGACATCAACCTGGCTTTCACCACTGCTAGACCGACTCGCAGGCAAGAACCGCCCCAGATGGATCAGCTGCGCATCGAACAGCATGCCGTCGTCGAATCCACCGATATCGTTCTCCATATTGACAGCAGCTGCGCCGCCGCGTGTGGCAAGGTATAAAGCTTCTTCCACGCTCAGCACGAGTTTCTTTCCTTCATCGCCTTCGCTGGCTGGTTCCACATGTCGAAGTAACCGGGATACGAGACAGGCTTGGCGGACGGCTTCCAAGATACTAGGACTATACCCGCCACTAACATCTGTGCCGAGGCCGACTGTGATTCCCTTGTCGAGGAGCTTGCGAACGGGACAGATGCCGGATCCCAGGGCGGAGTTTGACGCGGGACAGTGGGAGACCTTGGCACCTCGGTCGTGGATCAGATCTTGCTCGTCGGGTGATAGATGGACACCGTGGGCGAGGATAGTTCGTGGTGTCAGGAGGCCGTAAGTGTCGTACACGTCGGCATAGCTCTTGGCGTTCGGGAATTCGCAGTGCACGTCGTGGATTTCTTGTACGTTCTCGGAGATGTGCGTCTGAATGTGTAGTGGGGGTTCGTAGGAAGCGGCTAGGTCCGCTAGACCCCGCATCGCTTTCGGGGTGCATGTTAGCGCAAAGCGCGGGGTGATGATTGGCTTTATCATGGTGCCTTGCGGATCGATGGACTGGATGTACGAGATGACTTCCTTGTTTAGCTCGATGGATTCTTCAGTTGAGGGGTCGATGTAGTAGGGCTCAGAGAAGTTCGGATTGTCCATGCAGACGCGGCCAATAAGGGCGCGTTGGCCGCGTTTCTGGCACAGCGTTGCCAGCAGGTTCGTAGCCGAGACATGAATGGTGGCGTAGTAGGAGGCGAAGGTTGTACCGTTAGCGAGAGTACGGGAGACGACCTGGTTGTAGACCCTGAACGCCCTCGGCGAAGGGAGGTTGGAGAGGGAACTTCCGAATGAGGCTTCCATGGGGAAGGTATACTGCTTTAGCCAGTCAAGGAGGGTAGTGGAACCGAAAAGTCCATTGTTTGGGTACTGAGGTGCGTGGATGTGAGTGTCTAAACTTGTCAGTATTTATATCCACGAATATATGACTACTACACGCCTTCTCACATGAGGCAGAAAATCGAATCATCACTTACCAATAAACCCAGGAAAAAAGAATTCATTCTGCTCTTCCCTCGCGCGGACGATCTTTACTCTCGTCCCAGATATATATCGGGGAGCATCCTCCGGGACCCAGCTATTTTCTTTGAGTAGGTCACGTAGGTCACTGTCAGTGATGACAGTCCAGTCGGTACCCTTGATTCGGCCATCGGCGGTGGAAACCCATAAAGCTCCCTGTTGGATAGCAAGGGCCTTCGAGGATGACCGGGGAAGATGTACAAATGTACCGACGAAGACAATATACGCGGGGGCCATGTTGGGATGTCCCTTGATTCTCTCAGTTTTCAGGGGTACTAACTGAGGTTACGTTGCAATGGGGCCAAGTAGCCAGCTCGAACGGATTAATATGTGACTGGTCAAGGGATAGAAGTAACAAGATACGCTATACGTGTAGGTCGTTTGACTGTGTCCAGACTGCCGCACCATAAGTTAGCATGAATTCTCTCAAATATGAATAGAATGCCATGGATTCACCTTGGATGCTGATGGGTATGTAAAGGAGAACTACAAGGAACCTGTCATCGGCGGAAGCATGACCGTTAGAACCTTAATCTTATCTACCTTACGGAGCACCAATGCACTGTACTCCGACGAGATGGTGCTGCGTACGTTTCAACACTTGAGGGAGAAACTGCTTATAAGGTTGAGATTTCATACAACAAAGGAAATGTTGTCATTCTTCAAGGTTGAGCTCGTTCCAGCTCCACAAGGACCACAACCACATCCCAGATTGGACGTGACCTCGGGTCACGGCCGGTTCCGATGCCAAGAGCGGTTTAGTGCGGAGGAGATAAGATAGCCACACGCACGACAGAAGATCCGGTGGGATTCTGACCACTCCCGAGGCTGAGAGAAAGCAATCTTTTACTTAAGAGCTGAGTCGCTGTCTCACGTGCCCTGATAGCAACTTCCTAATCAAGAAACCCCTGATTAGGACAACCCTTCAGCTCCAGCCCTGATTAATATCAACGTGATCAAAGTTATGCAATGATTGGTTGAACATCAACCGCTGCTATAGCGGCAAGTCTCATTCGCTTTGCTAAATAAAGTCTTTTTTGTACAACTCAAATGCAAATAGTAACCAGAACGCCCCCGAATGTCTATCATGAATGTTGAATCTTGGCGTCGTGTCACCATCATTATGTCAAACCAAAACTCAAGCAACTAAACATGTGTTGAAAAAATGTATCTCACAGGCGACAATAATAATAAACAATCAAACATGGGTATCATAGATCTACTCAGTATCCTCCACAGGACCGCAAGTGCAGAACAGGTTTTGGTCACCGTAAGCTGTGGATGTCCAGGTTAGCTTTGCTCCTGATCAAGTAAGATAGAAATTTAGGGGAAACTTACCATCATCCACCCGAGTAACCGAAGGCCAGAACTTCTTCTCCAAAAGGTAAGGCAAGGGGTAGGCGGCCGTCTCCCGCGTGTACGGGCGGTTCCACTCATTGGACAAAAGATCGCGCTGAGTGTGAGGGGACATCTTCAGCACGTTGCCCTCACGTGGCTGCGCGCCACTCTCCACCTCAGCAATCTCCTGGCGAATAGAGATCAGAGCATCGCAGAAGCGATCCAGCTCCGCCTTGCTCTCCGACTCGGTAGGCTCGATCATGAGGGTGTTGGACACGGGCCAGGACATGGTTGGGGCGTGGAAGCCATAATCCTGGAGACGCTTGGCAATATCGATGGCCTCAACACCGCAAGTCTCCTTGAACTTGCGTACATCGAGGATGAACTCGTGTGCACAACGGCCGTTCTCATTAGTGTACAGGATCGGGTAGTGTTCCTTCAGACGGGAGAGGATGTAATTGGCATTAAGCAGAGTGATCTTTGTCGCGTGGGTAAGACCCTTAGAACCCATCATATTGATGTAGTTGAAGGTGATAGGCAGAATGCTGGCGCTACCCCAAGGAGCAGCGCTGATCGGGGGCGAGGAGGACTCCGTACGCTTAGACTGAAGGTATTCGCTGGCTGGGTGAGACGGCAGGAATGGGCGCAGGTGCTCTGCAACACCGATAGGACCCACACCAGGACCTCCACCACCGTGAGGGATACAGAAGGTCTTATGCAGGTTAAGATGGCAGACATCCGCACCGATCTCGCCAGGGGAGCAGAGACCAATCTGGGCGTTCATGTTGGCACCGTCCATGTAGACCTGTCCACCATACTGGTGCACGATCTCACAGGCCTTCTTGACACCAGGCTCGTACACACCGAATGTGCTAGGATAGGTGATCATAACAGCGGCCAGCTCATCCTTGTGCTTCTCGCATTTGGCCTTGAGATCTTCAAGGTCCAAGTTGCTAGTCTTGGTGTCACACTTAATGGTAACAACCTTCATGCCAGCCATAGCGGCACTAGCGGGGTTTGTTCCGTGGGCAGACACGGGGATTAGACAGATGTTGCGCTTGGACTCGCCCTTAGCCTCCAGATACTTCTTGACGACACGCAGGCCCGCAAATTCACCCTGGGCACCCGAATTAGGCTGGACGGTGACTTCAGCCATACCGGTGATATCGGCGAGTTGCTGTTCCAGATCATCAATCATCTGGGTGTAACCCTTGGCGACATCTGCAGGCAGGAAGGGGTGCATCTGGGAGAACTCGGGCCAGGAGATCGGGATCATCTCAGTGGTTGCGTTGAGCTTCATAGTGCAAGAGCCCAGAGGGATCATAGAGTGAGCCAGAGACAGGTCCTTGGACTCCAGGTGGTGGATGTACCGGAGCATTTCCGTCTCCGAGTGATGGGTGTTGAATACCGGATGGGTCAGATATTCCGAAGTCCGCTCAAGGCTGGCCGGAAGAGGGGAGATACCGAGCTCTCCATCAATGGACACATCACCCTTGGAGGCATGAGAAGCAAACACCTGCAGAATGGACTTGACCTCTTCCCGTCCGCTAGTCTCATCCAGAGAGATACCGACCTTGGTAGAGTTCACGCGACGAAGGAAGATAGACTGTTCGCGGGCAGCAGCGATAATGGCGTCCGCATCTTGGCTGGTGGGCAACTCGACGGTAACGGTGTCGAACACGGCACCGCCATCGGCGACGTTGGTCTTGATCGGAACATTGTAGCCGAGAGCAGCAAGCTTCGC
Source organism: Aspergillus pseudonomiae (assembly GCF_009193645.1). NCBI lineage: Eukaryota > Fungi > Ascomycota > Eurotiomycetes > Eurotiales > Aspergillaceae > Aspergillus > Aspergillus pseudonomiae. Next base: position 124,685 of record NW_022476046.1, on the reverse strand, counting down.
CTGCAAAGTTGAAGTCATGGACATGATGCGTTGAGCAATGGATTTCAGACCAGTCGGACCGTGGTAAACAGCATACATAGCGCTCATGTTGGCGAGAAGTGCCTGGGCAGTGCAGATATTGCTAGTGGCTTTCTCACGGCGAATATGCTGCTCTCGTGTCTGGAGAGCCAATCTTAAAGCACGGTTGCCAAGGCGATCTTTGGAGACACCCACAACACGACCAGGGACCTTACGCTTGTACTTGTCTACACAAGCAAAGAACGCTGCATGGGGACCACCGTATCCCATAGGGACACCGAATCTCTGAGCATTACCGAACGCGATATCAGCTCCAAACTCACCGGGTGCCTTCAGGACGGTCAAGGCCATCAAGTCCGTGGCGACGCTGAAGGTACCGCCGGCGCCATGGATGGTGTCACTCAAAGCCTGGAAGTCATAGATGCCACCCTCGGTATCCGGATATTGAGCAAGCACACCAATGAGGTTGTCGCCTTGTTCCTTCACCAACTTGAAATCATCCGCCAGAACGTCACCGATAACCAGGTTAATGCCGAAGCCCTCGGCGCGCGAGCGCATCACGGCGATGGTCTGAGGGTGGCAAAGATGGGAAACAACGTAAGCCTTACCGGGCTTCTTCTGTTTCGAAGCAGGCATAGTAGCAAAAGACATGGTCATCGCCTCGGCAGCAGCAGTGGCTTCGTCCAAAACGGAAGCATTGGCGAATGGCAAGCCCGTCAAGTCGGCAGTCAATGTTTGGAAGTTCAGGAGTGACTCCAGACGACCCTGGCTGATCTCGGGCTGGTAGGGGGTGTAGCTGGTGTACCATGCGGGGTTTTCCAGAACATTGCGGAGGATCACCGGAGGCACAATTGTGCCGTAGTAGCCAGTTCCAATGTATGTCTTGCCAGAAACATCGATTTGCTTCCGGTAGACATCCAAGAGCTTCAGCATATCGGTTTCTCCGAGACCACCACCAACATTGTCCCGGTACAGATTCGTTTTGGCGTGAGGATCGGTAACCTTCAAGTCCTTCTTGGACAGAATGTCTGCGGGAAGCACCTGTTTTACGAATTCGTCGAGAGACGCCACTGGGGGGTCAAGGGTGGCCAGCATGTCCTTTGCGGCATCTGGCGAAGGGCCGATATGACGTCTGGGGAAGGTGTCAAGGGGCTGGAAGAGGTCGCGTGGATGAGGGTCACCATGGTCAGCTACTGAGCTTGTGTAGACCGGTCGTCGTGACGGCTGCTGTGTAGCTGTGTGCAGGGCGCGGTAGGTTGCGCGGAAGGGAGAGGACGGAGAAGCTCTGCGGAGTGCGATGGGGGAAGGGGTAGGGTGCAGGCGAGTCCGAAGAGCAAGCTGGCGAGAGCCACGGAGGGCGCACCAGGATGCAGCCATTGTGATATGTGTGAGATGCCAACGGACTGCGGTGTTCAATGGTTTTGGCTAAGCCAAGGGATAGGAATACGTGTTGATCTTAGTAAATCCCCGGCGATAGCTCAACACATGAGACAGTAGGAGGTTGGATAGATGAGGGGAGAGGAATACAATGAAGAACAGGAAGACAAGATTTAAAAAAGAAAAGAATGCAAGAAGGCTCTAGGGAAAAACTTATCCAGCAAAGTCATACAATCTATGGATTCCTTCGGCCGGCAAGAAAACCGCGGGCGATACGGACAATCACGGAAAACTGTCGATAACCCGATAACGCTGCCGCCCGAGCCAATGATAACACGACAGTGCTCTGCGGTCCCTTGGGAAGTTGCCCCGCAAGCGCGCCAGTAAACCGCGCTTGGCTTCTCCGCGACCGATAAGAGATTATTTTCCCGCGGGAAAGTCTTAGCTTATGGTCTTGGTCAAAGACGCGGGGTCGGAGATTTCTGTATTTCTTCCTGTTGTCTCTACCTCTAATAGCTTTATTATAGTATTCTTTGGTTATTACGAGTTTTGAATCGAAATGCGTTAAATCGACCTGAACATGTCAATACAATATGGATACGGCTTTGATTGCTAATCTGAGCAGCGCTCGATTCTCCGGAAGAGTCATATAGGAGACCCTCCACAGGTTCTTTCCGATCCGATGTGGTCCAAGCTCGGAAGCAACAGTCGGGCTATTTATACATGCTATGACTAACGAGGGACTGTAACTAGTTAAATTACAGTGTACAGTGTACACGATATGGACGGTCTGGACCCGCCATCTCGATATTTGTGCTATGCGGGGTTTTACAACGATCTACTTTGTGCGACCAGGTTTATCCCTCGAGGCCCTAAATAAAGAACAAAGCACATTGTCGGTACTCGAACGCAACATTGCTCAATACCTCTGCATATTTATCATCGGCTAAATAAACCACTCGTTGAGATATATACAATGATAACGAAGGAGATAGCCACCGGAAGAGAAAGGAGAAAAGGGAAAAACAATAATCAGTGTTATGCGCTAGATTATATCGTATACCGAAACTCTGGAGACCCCTCGATGACGCGCTCCCCACGGTCCGCTTCTCTGTTTGACCGGCGGAACCACAAGCTCAGAGAGGCCACGATTATTAAAATGAGGATATTGCTTCTGCAGGGCGCTTAGTAACTCAATGCGGCAAAAGCTTGACTTGAGAAAGGACAAGTACTTACGCAATAGTAGTCCACATGCCCGGTCGGTATCCAGGTGCATCTTGGGACCTAAACACCAAGCTACTCACAATTCCTCCGATACCACCAAAACCCACCAACGTAGCACTAGATAATGCACGGGTCCATTGACCACGAACGTTGTTCGCTTGATATGCCATACAAGCTGGGATGTTGGAGTTGGCACCGGCCACGGAGAAGAATACGCCCACGTACCGCGCAGCATTGCCTTTCGCAAAGCCCATAATAGGAAGTCCGATGAGACAGAGTAAGGCATTGAAGATGACGATTGCTCCTCGTAGACGATATTTGTCACCAATCCAGGCGGTAGCGTACATTACCATTCCGGCGAACACATAGGGTGGCGCAATTAAACATTGTGCGGCAGCGGTACTAAACCCCATACCCCGTTCAAGGATGATCGGAAGGAAGTATGCGATGGCATACGTGACAGTCGTAGTGCAGCTGTTGCATGTTAGGGCATTGCGGAGAGAACGAAATGCATTCGGCACGCCTTACAAGAATATCATTGCAAAACCCCAGATCTTCAGGTCGAGGGCAGGTGACAGGAAGCGCTTAAGAGAGAAGGGCTCCTGGTCTCCATCGGAACGATCCCGGTTGATACGGCGGACGATGAACGCGCACTCTTTCTCACTAAGAAACCTCCAAGACTTGTGCGCCTTATCAGGGAAGTCCACTAGAAAGATGATGGTCAGGATGCCAATCACCCCTGTAATCTACTAGGATTAGCAATTGAGTTCGTTTATAGAAGAAGCGTACATACCACGCCTTCCATGATAAAAATCCATCTCCAGCCCGCCAGATCCTGAAGCCCGCCCATCTGCATCAGCCCAAAAGCTAGAATACCAGACAATGCCGACGCCACGCAGCCGATCAAGTAGAATACCGAGAACCGTTTTTGCACGTCAACTATCCCTGTCAGTGCTTGGGAGTAGCTCGTATAGTAGGTTTATACTCACACCGAGTGTACCAGCTAGACAACAGATATACACAACCGGGAAAGTAACCTATATCGAATCCGATTAGCTTCGTATTGCTAGGCACTGGATTATTGGGTTTGAGGAGATTACCTGCTTCAAGTATACCCAGCAGTGCACGGGTTGCGACCATATGCTTCCAATTCTTTGCGAACCCCATGCCCTTTGAAACAATATCAATAGGTTGTTCGATGGTGATCATTCACCCACCAGTGTGTTGAGCGACTTACAACTAGTATTGCCCCCCAAAGAATGACGATCGTTCCCAAGAAGTAGGTAGGGCCTACCTTCCGTGTTATAATTGTCATAGGCGGCTGGAAGATCACGTAGGGAACGAAGAAGATGAGGACCATAACGGACTACTGATGTTAGCGACAGGCTCAAAATGTATGATGAGAATGTTCAGACACACATATCGAGTTCCAATTGTCAGGCCTAGGTCCTTGGTCATGCTATGGGCGACCAATCAATGAATCATCCAATTGAGGAGATGTCCCACTACACCGGGGAAGCTTACCCCGCGACAGCAGCCATGCTCAGATTTGTCCTGTCCATGAGGGACACACAATATGCTAACCCGGTAATGGTGACAAGGCGTCTATCCACCCGGTGGATAATCTTACGCTGCTCTGCGTATGTGTATTCTTCGTCGTAGTCAACATCATTCAGGGCAGGTTGATTGATATCTTCAATCCTGGTGTCTGCACCAGGATCCTTTTCGCTGCTGGGATATGACATGACTGATTGATTGTTCGCTCCTCAAGTGCGGTCTGGGAGCAAAGAAGGAAGGGTGGTGGGGTGTCGAGAGGAAGAGGGGCACAGAGGACAACCGCGCAGATATAGGATTATATAGAGGCGGTCTGGTGTGTTTGTCTCATATTCAGTACCCAGTTAAACTTTTGAACACAATTACCTCTTCAGTGTGTCACCCGTTAGTTGCACAACACCGGACGGTGAAGACCCATTGAAAAATGCGCTATAGACGCCATCTTTCGTGCCACCAGGCTGGAGGCGACAGGAAACCAGGATAGCCGACTTGAAATCGCCATATTACCTCGGCCTTGGGAAACAGATCGCTATCTCAATTGGAAGACAGTGACCTCCCCACATTTCCCCAGCTTTTTGTGCTCGAGAAAGTGGAGTGAGAATGATGCGGGGGTGTTGAGCGATTGACATCAGGACTTACTTGGCAGCTTGGCATAGTACATCCAGCTATCCTCATTCGCTCTGGGATCAGACACTTTGCTGGAACCTCCGGAGTCGCCGTGCGAGCAGTCGAGATCTCGGAGACACCCCAACACTTGTTTTCTGCGTCTGGCTCTTTGTTCTCTGGATCGCATGGTTCTTCCCACACCAGCACAACGGCACTTCTTCCACTGGGTCATTCACCAGAAACCCCGTATCATCCCGCGTGGTCAAGGATTGTGGCTGGATGCGGGCCAATCCCAGGCCAACGCCCAGATAGGTTCGAGACTGGACTATCTCGGAACTAAAATCCCAATGTGGAGGATCCATATGCGCGGATTAACTCCGTGTCCTGGTCAAAACAAATCTCGGGGGAATTTAGACTTTTAGCTTGCGTCTCGTGGAAACTCTCGCAGAAACTCTCGCACAGATCATACCTCGTCAAGATTAGCTCATACAGTTCGAAAAAGATTGAAGAAATATCAACGAAAACAGTACTCGAGCATCTTCCTTATTGTTTTCGGCCATCGTCATAGGCCTCCCAGCCCGTCTTAGAATGGGGCGTGGGTTGATTGGGGGAGGGCTAAGCTGACTCAGGCGAGCAGCGAGACGTCGAATGAGATATACTCTTCATGGGGGATGTCCGTGTGCATAGTATGGTGTACGCCGTATTGGGCTTGCTAGGATTTCGTTAGTGGATACGCCTAACGGCCCTAAGAATCTGAGCAGAATCCTTTGAATCTAGCTTCGGCTCTACAAGTCTCTACTGTGGAGCTCAGATGTCTGCCTAGGAGTTCAATTGGGAGATGACTCAGTATAGAGTCAATCGACTTGTTCGGGTCTATCTGTGTTTTACCATCAATAGCTGCATTGCAAAGAATAGCCGGTGCCCGGTGGTGCCCGGGTGGCGTCCTTCTTCCAGCAAGCCAAAGTGCAAGACAACCGCATTTACTGCTTTCCTTCCCCAATGTGAAAACAGGCTAGGTAGGTCATTACTGCCACATGCGTCGTGACAATACATTTGTGAGGTACGAAGTAGCTTTGGCTAGAAAGCTTTCAAAGCGGGGCAGGGATGGCACGTAAGGTTTGATAGCACCAGGGTTTCTGATCCAAGTATATAGAATCTCACGTAATGCAGCATGCAGGGATTCCAAGCTAACTCCACAAGCATCGTTTAATTTCAGTGGGTGGCATGGTTCTGCAATAAAGAGCCTCGGCTCAGCCCTGCCATACGGATCGAAATATTTTATGATTGGTTTTCTAATGAGTTTGGTTCAAGGTCAGTCGCCCTTTGATTGGGATCGTTTCATTCCATTAGTTAACCTACTCGCCACAGTATATGTGTAAAGGTCATCACGCTTCAGTGCCTCCCAACAATGCTTGGAGATTAAGCATTGGTAGCTCAAGTCAGCTATCTACCTGGGGATGCTGTTGATATACTCAATGCCATCCTCTCGGTATGTGTCAGCCTCGATATAACTTCCATCCTTAGGCAGGCGGAACACGAAGTTCGATGTTTCCTGAGAATACTGCGGCCATACGGGAATATTTGCAACTGTGTATGTTAGATCTCTATCTTTATTTAATCTACGAAGATTAATATATCAGGCACATACCATTATGCCCATTGGGGTCTAAATCGGCAACAAACGAGGTCCACATTCGAGCGGCCAGGTTACCAAGCTCAAGACGGGCGGGATCGTCTCCCAGTGGTGTGATATTTTGGACCGGATTGGCGAATACAAAGGGAATCTAGGTTTCTGTCAGTACTATTCAGGAGCTCAGTAGTTAGTGGTAAACCCAGACACTCACCTCCGCGAAGTGACCCACTCCAATAGTGCTGGATGTATTCAAAGCAGGCACATCCCACCTATAAGAGTAAACCTCGTTTTTATACTTGGCCATATTTTGTGCGAGGAGCCGCCTCGGTCCGACCATGGTAAGATCGCCTGCCATCGACTCATATCGCTTATACATGAGTCCTAGATCTGGCCATGTGGTATTTCCCCATCCGTATGGGCATCCCAGGGCAGGGTCATTGGGATAGAACGTAAGAAGTTTGGTGGCTTGCTCACGATCAAGCACCCAGCGTTTTGATGCTACTGCTGTTAGTAACTCTCTAAATTGGTGATTGCTGACACTCACAAATAAGCTGTTCAATACACTCATCGTCCGTATTCGTCCCTGTTGTACCGAAACTAGTTCCCTCGTCTGTGTTTGTTCCCAGGAGGATGGGCACTTTGGCCATGTTCCCTTGCGTGATGCTTATCTGGGGATACTCCTTGATGAATGTACCATCGATCGCTGCGAACCACTCTAGTCCTTCATATGCTGCATCGTATAGTGTTTCATATGATACATCGCGTAGGCATTGAAGTGTGTCTGACGAAGAAGAACAGCTTTTACCTCATTAGCTGACTCTCGAAAGATGTTAGAGATAAACATACCCCGTTGCTTTCACAATGCGATCGTACATTGGCTGGTACCAGTCTGTCCCATTCCAGGGTGGCCCGTTGGCATTTCCGGACTCCATGATTGCTATTGAATCAGAATATTGGGCCAACAGTAAGAACTGAGACGAAGCTCACCTGCTCGGAAAAGGCCTTCATTGTCCCCGTCATTCGCAACCAAGTGCGCCCCAACGCTATAGGCACCCCTGTGGTCGTCAGTACTCAGTAACCCATGTCTAGATCCACTCGTTTCTTACGCAGACTCCCCCCAGATCGTGACCTTATCCGGATCTCCACCAAACGCCTCGATATTCTGTTTCACCCACCGCATCGCAACTCGCTGATCTCGAAGAGCAAGATTGTTATTTCCGGAAGCCTAAGCCGTCAGGCCCAATTGCACAACCAAGTAGATGGCTAATGACAGTTGAAAAGCTTACCCGAAGCTCCTCAGAATCCAAAAGACCAAAAGCTGCCAATCGGTAATTAATCGAAACTCCCAGGACAGGTTTATCGTTCAACGCGCCCTGACGAACAATGTAACTCATATTGTACCTGCCAGACAAATACAATCAGCACCGCACCAAGTTTTTAGCATGTAGTAGCTTACCTCGGGTCCGCCGTTGCGCCCTGTTGCCATCCACCTCCGAAAATCCATAACATGACCGGGAGCAGTTGAGTCTCGTTGGGCTGTAGCTTAGGCCGAATAATGTTCAGATTATGGCAATCTTCGTTCAGTTGTATCAAGCCCATGTCGACCAGTTTGGTCTCATCGGACCCGTATCCAGGGCATTCGTAGCCGTATTCTGTAGCATTGTAAAGTACCGCCTCCTGGGATATGTTCAAGTCATCTACTGAGGCCGTATATAGCCCAGAGTCACTATCGCTGGCAGTATAAACTGTCTTCAGAGATGATGGGGTGAACCGGATAGGTTTATCTGCGTATTTGACGCCGAGAAATAACTCCTGGTCGAATTCGGGCAGAGAACGACCGACGAAGACGGTTTCTGTTTGTGAATTGCTCGATTTTATGGTAGCCACGGGTGGTGATGGGTTTTCATCAGCTCGACTAGCTTTCAATGGACCTGGAAGAGCAGAAACAGACACCCCAAGGGTGAGAGCTCCCCAGAGCAGCTTCTGGTAATGGCAAGCCATGATTTCGTGGATGGCACAATTCGCTTCACACAAAGCCAGGCATCTCAAAGGCATATATGATATATTACGATGGCGATTACCACAACTATATTAAAACGAATTTCTCCGAGTGGTCCATCATATCGACTGCTTGCGGGGCCTGGATTTCAGAGCTGGTCAACAGTAAACGATCATTCGACAATCTATGCCTGGCTAAAATTTCTCTAAATCGGCCAAGAGAAACGGTCGGATAGTCATTGGACCTGGCAATGCCCTCGATGAGATACCATGGAAAGTGGATTATCTGATTGAAGTGCAAAAACATTTCCACTAATAAGAGATCACATATCTTCTAAAGCCTCACTTAGTAGCTGAGAAGCCAACATCGAATATTCCACCAATTAGAGCATTTGCTTTTCTGGGGTAATTAGTACTGTGGTCATCTCACTCTACCCCACGGCGATCAATCCCTCACTAGTTTAGCACTCCGCCGGCTTCTAGTGTAGCGCTAAATCCTCAGCTTTCATCTGTTCTACAGGATTACATCCTGGATTCTTATTACGTATCTAATTCCTTATTCCTCTTAAGCTTTTCTGGCTCACTACCGGAGCATACAGTATGCATACAACATCTGCCATATGATATCATCTTTCACCTCGCGTTTACTGACAAATGACTACTACAAAAATATCTTCAAACATACAGCACCCCCTATATGTCGCGAAGTTTAGTTGATCTTTTAGTCATATATGCATTTTCACATCATATTACAAAACCTAGCCTCCTTGCTGTCGCGCTCTCAGCAGTGAGACATACTTCACATACGGAAACATCAACTATGTCTGCAGATACGCGCTCTTCCACCGTCAAAACCTCAATCTATATCCGCTGCACAGACATAGTAAGGCTGAAATGAGAAAGAGGCACCCCATTTCATACATTTACCAAGCAGCAAGCAAGCCAAAGTGTGAGCCCACAAAGCAGGAAACATGTTCTATAGTATGCACCTTCCTTTCGATACTCCCCCTCTCCACGGTTACCTGCTCTTCTCCCGGGCTAACCTCACCACTACACAGAAGCGATAGTCGACCAACCCTTCTACGTACCTTCTAGAGACAGAGAGAAGAAAAGAAACCCCGAGATCAGATTCTCATTACCCTACACAAGACAGAGAAGATCGAGAGCTCACCCTCAACATGACCCTACCAACAGCCTCCCCCACTCACTCCCTCTTTGGCTCTTTAGAGGATGTCTTGTATCACACTACTACTAATAACTTCAATGAGGTCAGTTCAATATGTCTCAAGTGCGGAGGTCCTCCCGATATAGACGACAGTCTCCGGCCCTAGTTGTGTTTCTCAAAGAAGATATATACGCTTGTGGTGTTGGTGTTACTCTTGACTGTATCCAGTACGTTAATATTTGGTAGCAACGGCAGCATCAAAATGGGCAAACCAGTGAGGCCAGTAACGCGGTAGCCAAGAAAAAGGGGAGAAGGAAGAAGAAGAAGAACAGAGGAAAAATGGTAATTTTATCATTCGGCGCACTGAGTATCTAAGATTTTTACAAGTACTAATTCTCTTGATAAAATGCACAGCTTTATCAACTGTTTCGTCCAACGCCCCCTGAGCCACAACCCCTTTCTCAGACCGCAAAAGCCATACGGCGAAGGCGTCAGCGCGCTAGGCGGCGTTTGAGGTTTGTATGGACAATGATATACTAAATATGCTGTGGATTTGAGTACGCTAACCTGTTTCTATTAGAAGCAGGTCAAAAAAGAGAAAACAAGATTGGGATGGATAATGAGAGAAGCAAGAATCAGAGAGGAGGCAAGACGACAAGAGGAGGAAAGACAGGCATGTCTCATGAGTCTAGAATATGAATCGACTCGCATACAACAGGCCGAAGCGTATATGTTTATCAACTGTTGAATCTTCATCACGGAATGTTTTACATTTATACTTTATAGCTTAGATTTAATTCCCACTAGTTGAAGTGCTGTGGGCACTTGCCTGAGACATCGCAGATCCACAACACAAACTTTTACGTGACTTGAAACTACGTACGATATACATTTTCACGTGTTAAGCCCTGAACCAGGATGGAGCTTCCTTCAATTCGAGAGAGATTCTGTAGAAGAGATCCACATCGTGTCCGGGACTCAGTGTTCTTGTTAGGGCATCGTTAGGCTGTTACCTTACCAATAAATAGGGGCGCATCCCCGTTTTTCTGGAATTCTCTAAAAAAAAACCCTAATGTAACCCAACCACCGGTGTTCTGGATACACTATCGATTTGGAAAACTTTGTGGATTATTTCTATTTCTTTCTTTTTTCTCTCCGAGATACCTCGAATGGTCGCAAATTACTCATGCTTAGAAATATCTCACTACCGAGGTATTACAAAAGGAAAACAAGATGAAAAGTGGGACGCGAAGAAACAGAAGAGTGCGAATTCTGCATAATCTATTACCCTAGAATAACTCGTAGTGTCGTACAGCATGTATTACTTTCTCTACACGATATGTCTCTGGTCCGCCTCCTGTTGTCCATGGAATATGGAGACTTCGGTGGTCACTCCGATACTTTTAGGCGATGACTGTCCCGGGCCACTTGGGGGGATATTAGTCTCCGAGCCCATCATCTCATAGTCTTCATACCCGTTCTTGGACCAAGATAGTAGGCGCTTACTGTCTCTAGCCCTAGACTTTAACCCGGATGTAGGCTTCGATTGACTTTTCATATTAGACCGGTTGCGCGTCGAAACCGTATACTCGGTCAGATGAGTGAAGATGTTCCCAAATACTGGCTTCAAAGCCGGAACAGACAGCGCGATCAAGGTGCCTGCAATCTCGGCATTCTCGATGCCCATCATGGGATTGTAGGCCCAACTACCGTCATCAGCCCATTGGCCCACTGCGACAAAGTAAACCCGGACGGCGGAAATGACAATGACACTGTTCCAGTTTTGTTAGATCTGGTGGAGATATAGTGGGAATCGATAAGCCTTACAGAACACCTGGAAACATAACGAGAGAGAGTTGGGCCTTCCTTTTGAGGGAGACGTGGAGTTTCTTGATAAGGATCGTCGGGATGATAAACATGAGCACATCGCAGGTCAATGAAACGCCGGAGTTGACGGAGTAGACCAGACCCCAAGTAAGACAGTTATAGCTGATTGGTTCTTCCTGCCAGGGGTAGGGCCATAGGCCTGTTACAGGTCGACAGTGGAATATCAATAGAAACAGCTGGGGAAGATATGCGGCGAATAGGAAGCCGGCTGCAATCTTGATCACAAGGTGTAGTTTGCTGGAGCGTGCAGCCAGGCGGTGGTAGAAAGCCAACCCCGATAATCGACAAAAGAACAGAGCAGTGGTGTAGAGGATGTGCGCAACGAAATCTAGAATCTCAGTCTGACGCACCGTGGGCATCGCCAGGACATACTGAATGTAATCCATATGGCGACCACTCCCCAAATAAATTAGAACGAGAGACAGAACGACAAAGGGGATGTAGATCATCTATATCGGGACTAAAGGTTAATTCCAGTTCTGTCGTCGTATCTGATAATTTGTCCCGGGTGATCATACCATCGTGAGAATGGCCAAAGCATCGTCGAGGCCGAGTTTCTTGACAAGCCATATCCGTGCGTAGAGCCGCACTATCATGATCACCCCGGTGAAGCATACCAGGAATATGATGGCCACAATGGTCGGGCGATCGCGCGACTCGGCGAGGTACTCGAGCGACATCCCAGAAGGGATCTTCCCCGCGGCATCCGCGAGGAGAATGTCGTCGGGAATGCCCATGGAGAATGATCCACAGAAAGCAGGATTGGGCCTCACTCAGCGGGACGTGCGTGCCATCTTAAAGGTAGGCGTGTCGTGTCCATCCAACAAAGGCAAACCGAGTTGTTTCATGGTGAATGAAGGACGCAAACACTAATAAGAGAAAAATTGCCTCCGTTATAGAACTTTAACCACGTTCTGATAATGGCTCGCACTGCCCAGAAATGGGCCTTGTGTCAAATCAGCTCCAACAATGACTTTGAAAGTCTGGTTGCGGTGGATACTGAGTGACAACGAGTGAGATCCCGCAGAGTACCGAAGCTGTGGGCTTGACATTTGGCTTGCATCGTATGGGCTGATGGTGGAGGTTGTTGCCTCGTGTAGCGGATAATCTGATTGCTAATTAACTTTGGTTCGGATTAATAAAAATAACTGAGGTTGCATCGAAAAATTCTGCAGTGGAGATAAGGAGACCAACGATGATTTGTCTCTTTTCTTCCCCCTGAAGTTAATCTCTCAAGTCCGACGATGGTTGTTTTTGCTAACCTGCAGGATCAACCCAAAATACGATTGGAACACCTGAGGTTAGAGACATCACGGTAGTGGCGCACATGATTTCTCGACTAGCCTGATTTGATCGGATCGAGATCCATCATATCTCAAACCAACGTTCCAAAAGTCGCGAAACAACCAACACCATCACCCCGATCGAAGAGTGGAGGATTTTCCACACTGGTTCGGCTGTTAGTGCCGCTGCTTCTCCGCTTTGGTTCGCTCTCATCACTGCCAGTATTAAACTATTGCTTGTAGCCTTGTCCAGGTGGAACTAGTTCGTTAATGACCGCCACGACCTTCTCAGATGAGTATATGAACGTGGAGTTGTGGAACGAACCAAAAACGCTCCGCCTCTGACATTGCTTCCCCCCTTGCGCGCGATCGACCCCTGATCAAAAAGGTCGATCTTCCCCCGTTTAAGGCGGTTGTTCCTACCAAACACCAATTTTTCATCATCGTGCAACCATCATGGTCTCGAAACTGTTCGGTCGGCTTTTGACCACCGGTCTTGTGTTAGCAAACTCTGTTTCTGCCAACACTGAGCCGTACGATCACGATGGTTTGGTTGCAGCTCAGATTGTGACTGACCCCTATGAATATGATTTCCCTGCCTTAGGCGCCAACGGAGCCTCCCTCTTCCCCATGCGTTTGTGCAATGGCTTCAAGCTAGAGGAAGCCAGCATCGACGCCATCCAGGAGCAACTCGAAGCTGGGAGTCTCACCAGCGTTGACCTCCTGCAATGCTATCTGGAGCGCATTTACCAGACTCAGTCTTATTTGAAGTAGGTTTTCCTCATCTACCTGTATTTAATATCTCTTCCCACTGACGTCACCACCAGTGCGGTTTTGCAAGTCAACCCGGATGCTTTCAAGATAGCGAAAGCCCTTGATGAGGAACGCGCGCAGGGAAAGACCCGCGGCCCGCTCCACGGCATCCCATTCATCGTCAAGGATAACATCGCTAGCAAGGATCGTTTGGAAACCACTGCGGGTAGCTGGGCACTTCTGGGCTCTGTTGTGCCCCGTGATTCCCATGTTGTCCACGGCCTTCGTAAGGCCGGTGCTCTCCTCCTGGGCAAGGCTGCCCTGAGTGAGTGGGCCGACATGCGTTCGAACAACTACTCTGAGGGTTTCACGCCCCGTGGAGGTCAATGCCGCAGCGCGTACAACCTCACTGTCAACCCTGGTGGCAGCAGCTCCGGGTCTGGCGTCGGCGTTGGTGCCAACCTGATTCCATTCGCCCTGGGAACGGAAACCGATGGCAGTGTCATCAATCCCGCTCAGAGAAACTCAGTCGTCGGCATCAAGCCAACTGTCGGTTTGACCTCCCGTGCTGGCGTCATTCCTGAATCTCTGCACCAGGATTCCGTTGGTACTTTCGGCAAGACAGTGCGCGATGCAGTCTATGCTCTTGACGCCATCTACGGTATTGATCCCCGCGATAACTACACTCTCGCCCAAAAGGGAAAGACCCCCGAAGGCGGCTACGCGCAGTTCCTCACCAACAGGACTGCCCTCAAGGGCGCCACATTCGGTATCCCCTGGGAATCCTTCTGGGCCCTTGGTGACGAGGATCAAATCTCTCAACTCCTTGAGCTGGTCGACCTGATCAAGCAGGCCGGTGCCACCGTGATCAACGGCACTGAACTGCCTCACTACAAGACCATTGTCTCCCCGGATGGCTTCGACTGGGACTACGGCTCGACTCGCGGATATGCCAACGAGTCCGAATACAGCTATATCAAGGTCGACTTTTACAACAACCTCAAGGACTATCTATCTGAGGTCGAGAACACTAATATCAAGTCTGTCGAAGACCTCGTCCAGTACAACCTCGACAACTACGGCTCCCAAGGCGGATACCCAAGCATTCACCCGGCCTTTGGCTCCGGCCAGGACGGTCTGATCGCCTCTCTCGAAAGCAAGGGTATCATGGATGAGACCTACTACCAGGCACTCGGATTCTGTCAGCGCACCACCCGCGAGGAAGGAATCGACGCCGCCCTGAAGTACAAGAACGGAACCCTGGACGGCCTCCTCGTGCCTCCGGATGTTGCACAGAGCATCCAGGTCGCCGCCCAAGCTGGGTATCCCGTCATTACCGTTCCGGCCGGAATTGGAAAGGAATCTGGCATGCCTTTCGGGCTGGCTATCATGAACACGGCTTTCTCGGAGCCTACCCTGATCAAGTACGCTAGTGCTATTGAGGATCTGCAGAAGTCGACTGGAACCAAGTACCAACGCTCTCTTCCTGAGTGGCGTGGCTATTTGACTCGCAACCTCCCTGTGATTATGTAAATAGATTAAGAGATTAGGTGTCGGATGGGAACACCGGTATATCTGCTTTCTTAGATGATAGACATCATGTAATATTTGGTTAGACTTCTCATAGACTATGTATGTCTTGATACATACTATTTGACTTTCATTCACTTTCTTGTTATTTTTTCTGTCTCTGTTTAGACATTTGAAATGTAAACCCTGTAGTTAACATCCAACAGTCTAAAGTCACAGCAGCGCGGTATGCAAGCACCAAAGATTCGGCTCTCATCCCATATATGTATCTCCAATAACATCGAAAGAAGAGAAATCTATTGGTTGAAATGTTTGGTCAAGGGTTTCCAAGGCTACCACCTCGATACATCCCTCCCAAAAATACTATTCAACACCCACCGGAACGCAATCCGCAACTTATTCCTCCAACTCATGCTCATAGTCAAATACGCTAATTTCCACACAAGCCAGGCCCTCCGTCCTGTCAAATACTTAGGTGGTTTGCTAACCTCAGTAGGAAACTGCATCAACGCATTGGCATCTCCAATGTACGCCAGAGTGCCCATATTACGAAAAGAGAACGGTTCGGATCTCTGAAGGTCGCCCTTGTTCAGCCTAGTAGCGAGCCACTTCGCTTCCTGGGTCGTCGCCTGCGCTGTCGCGGGTGGTGCACCCGTTTCCGGCATGGCGTTGTCACCCAGAGCGAAGACGTCCTGGAGGACAGCGGTTTTGCCGTCGGCGTTTTCTAGTTGGACGCGGAGTTGGCCGTCGACGAGGAGGGCACCCATTTTGGGTGCCTTTTTGATGTGCCATGTTGTGTCTTTTGCGAGTTCCGGGGGCGCTTGGGTGCCGTCTTTCAGCAGGGCTGATGCGGTGGGGAATGTTTCCACGTCTTGGAGAGCTGTCTTGACGAACTTGTTCATTGCGTTTCCGGTTCCCCAGACGCACATCCCGATGCCTACTTCGCCTTCTTCTTTGGTTGTGATTGTGAGGCAGTGTCTGGGGTCCATTTCGTAAGGAGGTTCGGCTCCTGGCGCACCCCAGCGAAGTCCTTCTACGTGGTGCGAGGTTTTGATGTCGATGCCTTCTTTCTTCATGGTCTCCATGGCGTACTTTGATAGGGATTCATCGAACATAGAGAGCACCTTCGGTGCTACATCGTAGAGGGTGATGGTGGGGAGACCTTTCACGGCAGGATATAGTGCCGTCATATCCTTGTAGATAAAGTCACGGAGGGATGCCGCTAGCTCAGTCCCTGTCGGTCCAGCACCGACAATAGCAAAATGCAGCAGCCATTTCCGCATCTCCGGAGTCGTGGTCGGTAGCACCGCCAGCTCGAAGCATTCTCGGACCCGACGTCTCACGCGTCGCGCATCACCAATATCCTTGAAGAACATGGCATTATGCCTCACTCCGGGGGTGTTGAACGTCTTGCTGACTGCACCAACGGCGATGACTAGTTTGTCATAGGGAACCTCGAAGAAATCTCCCTTCCCCGGGCCTTTTTCAGACTCCCTTTCATACTCATGGGTCCGTGGCGTTTCTGTAACGCCTCTCGAGACTACGGTTGACTCACATAGAACAGTTTTCTTTTCCAAGTTGACAGCTCGTGCAGCGGCCTGGATGAAATCGACTTTAGCGTGAGGATCCCGAACTGGCTCCACGATGTTTGAGAAATCCAGCGACCCGCCAGCAGCGTCAGTCAGAAGAGGAGTAAAGACAAAGTATGAGCGAGGGGAAATAACGACCGGGGAGAACGACTTTGGCGACAATTTTCGGGAGAGGGTATATCCTCCCCAACCGGATCCAAGAATGACCACTCTTTCCTTCCCGCTGTCAGATTCAGGAACTGCCGCCGAATGGTCAACCTGCGTAGCCAGACATCTTTGAGACTGTACAAAGCTCGAGCGACCCACTCGGCATGTACTTGATAGCAAAGGCCGGGATATCCGTCCGAGACGGACAGGGCTATTCACAAACATCGACGTCATTTCCAGTATACAGATTTCAGAGCCAGTCGCTTTAGAGGAAATTGCAGACGACTGACGTTTCATTCGAAGAACTTATTATGTAGTTGTTTAAGGTTTAACGATTGAATGGATCGGCAATGCAAAAGCACAATGACTGGCTCTGAAGACATGATGACCTCATCTCTTCAGCGCATAGAAACAACAATGTTAAGCGAGCCTCCGCGCCCGAGTCCCTCCGAAAGAGCTCCGCAACAGCGCGCGCGCTAGCATAAATCTGAGCAGAGTTCTGTACGCTGGACCAGATCAGCGAGGGCATCGAAATCTCCCCGCGGAACCCGGCGGGTACGGATCGCCGTATTTCCGAGTTCCTCAAGTCGGTCATCCTGATCCACATGCGAATTTGTGGCGATCAGACTGCAGAATTCCGAATCGTTGAGCAGGAAGGGCATGTGAGATGAGATAGATGGGAGGCAAAGAGGTTGGAGTTGAGAGAAGTAATTATTATCACGTGCCGGTGGCATCAATACAGGGCCCTATGTATGCACTAATCTCATAATATAGTAGTACATCATATCTACATCCAATCATATCGCTTTCTTTCATAAGCTCGTCAATATATCTCGTCTCGCCTCAAAAATATACTTCTTTTACCTAAAGAACGAATGGTTCCTCTTGTAGAGACAGGTAGTAAGCTTCCAGCCAATTGTGTATCAACACTTCTCCGGGACTTTGTCCCACTGAGAACCTTATCCAATCCTAATGTCGTTGTAGGCCTTAGCTCTTCGATCGCGGACTGCCGACGGGGTTTCTTCTTCCGATGAAACATCCACCGACGGGTCCGCCGGATGGCTTCCTGGCATCCATCGCCGATATCGTCCACGGTTAGGGCAAGGAGAATAAGTGGGATAGAAATGGCAACTCCAATGCCGAATGTGTATTCTGCGACGTATGAGAGAGGGAGTTGCTCCGATCCGTCTGCGCTGTGGGGAAACTCTTCGAGGTTCATTGTAAAAAAGGTTGCGATGAATGACAGGGGAAGAAAGACAGTTGTGACGATAGTAAACACCATCAGAATCTTGCCCTGGCGGGTTGTGCCAGCAGCTTGGTCGCGGGCGAATCGGGCCTCGAAAGCGTTTGCATGCTTTTGCTTTAGATCTAGCAAATCCGTGATGGATGAATATATACGCTCTGCTTGCTTATCCATCCGCTCGATGTCCTTAAGGTGCATGTCGATCGCGCGTTGCTGCTCCTTGAATCGCCTCTTGATTTCGTACTGCGATCGATGCTCTACCTGATAAATTCCATAGATGACATCTTGGAAGTCAAGTAGGACATCTTGCTGGTGTTGTAGAACAGTACGAATCATGTTGAGTTCGTCACGGATGTCCTTAGCCTCGGCAAGAAGGTCGATCTCCTGTCCGATATCGAGGAGATTATCCACGAAGAGGGGCACTTCATCTTCGTCTTCTTCAAACTGTTCATCGCCGTCACGGTCGGTGGCATCCTTTTTTGACTGCGAGTTCCGAGCGAAACGACTCAGCTTGCGATGGTTTTTGAGCCAGTCCGAGGCCTGGGCTGATGCACGGTTGAATTTATTAAAAAGCACTGTCTCGCGGTCCGTTGCAATGCCAATTGAGGACTCGAACATATCCAGGAACTGGTACTCGTCGTCACCCATACGGTGGCGGTCAAAGACACCCGAACAGCGGTTAGTGATGATGCTGGCCAAGTCATATACAGAACGAACTGGTTCTCGAGTCTTGGAGTTTATGTCCTCTATGATTCCGTCCAACACGTTTAGCGGGTCATTTTTAGGTTGTTCCCATCGTTGTGCGAAACAGGTGACGATCAAATCCGTCCCCATGATCCACATCCACAATTGGTCCACCATGAAAATCTTGGGTTCAGCTCCGTATCTCTCTTGTCCTTGTCCCTTGGTCTGATAGCGATACACCACCTGGTCCTGATCTCGGGTCTGGGTATCAATGTTAGGGTAGAAAAACTGATCCAGTGTCCGCCGGACATGAAGCGACGCCGTGGAAGATGCCAGGTGCGCGCGGATGAGCATCTCATCCCGTGTAGAGGAGCGAGAGAGTCCAGTCTGAATATTAAGCGTCTCAGCTCGTTGTATTGCTTCTTGCATTTTCAGTCTCCTTTCAGCCGTTTCGAAATGGAGATATGGCATGAACACACACACATTGCTGGTGGCAGAATGTCCGTTGTCTTTACAGAAAGAGAGTGGATGTCGACGTTGCTCGCCATTCTTCGAATTTTGTATCAATTCTCCCTTTGCTCTACCACGTTTGGTGTGATTCTTCGCTTTTTTCCCTTGGGAGCTATTCGAGGTATCGTCAGATTCAGCCCGTTCGAACTTTCCTCCCTGTGGCTTCTGCTTCTTTGCTTTGTGGCTACCGCCGTTTGCTGGACTTTTCGGCAGCTCTTGGAGACGCCCGTTGATGACAATTTGAGGGAGCTTTCTTTCAACCTTTTCCTCTGCGCTTTCTTCTTTTTCTTCATCAAACCGTTGATTTCGTTGTGTGCGTTGGCACATTGGTCGCATAAAGAGGGAATGCGTTCTTTGACCTCGATGTTGGTAGTGGAATGACCTTTCAAGGCCCTTGAAGCTGTCGATGTCGTGCGCGCCCTCCTCGATGAAATTCTTAGTGAGCAGCGCCTCTACCCAAGCCATATTGTTCGCGGGAAGATGAATCCACCTGAAGTCGGTAACTTTACTATCCTTGGGAACAGTAGTAAAAGCTTGTTTGTGTGGGTTATCGGGGTCTCGCCCGTATAATAAGTTAAAAACTGATGTTTTCCTCACTCTATTCTCGTTGCGAAAGTTTCCAAAGTCGACAACTGTCGCTTCGAAACCTTCGCAAGCACCCCGTGCATCCGGCGAAAGTGCATCTACATTATTGAATGGTGCCAGGAGCAACACGATATCTTTGCGCTTGAACTGGGCTGCTCGTAAGAATGGCGTACAGCCAAAGTTATCACGGACCCTCCGCTTCAAATCCGGATGCTCTAGAAGACATTGGACGACGTCGGTGTGTCCTGCCTGGGCTGCTAGATGCAGCGGTGTGATACCATTCAAAAGTTGACTGTTGATCTTGGCTCCAGTGCGCAATAAAATGCGCACTATCTCCTTAGCGCCCTTATCACAAGCATTATGCAGCGGAGTCCAGCCGCCATCACTTCTGGAGTCAATATCTGCACCATGTCGGAGTAGAAGATGTACAATATTGTCCCAATCATGCGCGATTGCGATATGAAGTGCACTTTTATTTCTGTACTCGGTCGCATTTACGTTCGCAATGGGCCCATGTGGTCTTGTCAAAAGCAACTCTGCGAAGCGCAACTTTCCCGTCGCGCAAGCCCAGTGCAGTGGAGTTCGACCCAACTCGTCCTGGCCGGCTTCACCATCGATCTCGCAAACAGTCTTCAACAAAAGTGCAATAACATCCTCACCCCAGTTGCAGTGCTTATCGGCTGCCAGGTTATGCAGCACATTCCTCTTTCTGTGATCTTTCGCGTTGACATTTGCGCCTCGTGCGATTAGTATTTGCAGCACATGCCAGTGGTTCTTCCAGGCGGCTGTCATCAACGCCGTTCGGCCATCCTTATCCGTCGCCTCTAGAGGTACGCCATAATCTAACAGCAGCTGCACTATCCGGACGTGATTCCGCTCAACGGCGCGCAGTAGCGGTGAAGGGCGATTATTCGCGGCGAGAGGAGAGGGTCGATTACTCCCATCCTTCTGATTCACGCACAATAAGTCCAACAAATACTGCGTTGCGGCAATGCATCCGCGCTCGCAGCTTCGCATAAGCCCAACTCGCAGAAAGTTGTCGCTGTACTGGCCATTCTCGTGGGCCAATTCGATAATGTGCCTCAGCGCCTCGACGCTGTCGTTTTCGGCCGCTCGTAATAAACGCGGCTCCAGACGGTCACCGCTGTCACTTGCAATACTAGATCGTGACCTGGACATGGTCAAGGCTTTGGGCGGATGCCGCTACCGCATTCTATCGGTCGGTGCAGCTTTGACACGAGTGAACGCGCATCGAAGCTGAGGCGGAAAAAATGGCGATTCTGACAGTAAAAATTGCGGCAAAGTGTGTGATTAGCGTAATTACCACACGGGAAACCAATACGAAGTCGATCATTTAAGCAATGGCCCAGACGTGAGGTAGTTCATTTAGCTGCAGATTTTGAGGCCGATCCGCAATAACGTCCAGTATTCTGGCAGGGTCTGAGCGATTCCTTTTTCCCTTTTTACTTCGTTTCCCCCCACCTCCCTTGGTTGCCAAGATACCTGCATCATGTTTACTTGTCCATGATCAATGGTTGATGGGGACAAGATGCGC
The DNA here is from genome assembly GCF_009193645.1 of Aspergillus pseudonomiae. Lineage (NCBI taxonomy): Eukaryota > Fungi > Ascomycota > Eurotiomycetes > Eurotiales > Aspergillaceae > Aspergillus > Aspergillus pseudonomiae. The sequence goes on along the minus strand of NW_022476046.1, from coordinate 103,344 downwards.
GTCAATTTCATTTCCAGCTGTTGCTGTGCTCTCGCCCTCAACAGCCGCCGTTTCGCACTAAGCGAAGTGGCTGGGTTAGCGCGGGTCGCTGACAGAATATCCTGTTTGACGACTTTCTGATCGGCAAATTAGCAGTATTTCTGTATCGTACGACTTGACATACTCCGGGGTAGAATGGCTAAGAGTTATCTCGTGTAAATAACTTCAGAGAGAAGGGATCAGCGAACACCGTGATCCTCTAATAGAGGATATTGTAGGATATAGAGGTTAACGGGTAAGGTTTTCTTGGGAGTACGACAACCTCCAGGAGCCGGGGGTTTGGAATCAGAAGATAAAGAGGAAGAGGAAGGAGAAAATGTTGCTGCTGAATTGCAAAATCCCCAAAAAGGAGGGTTTTATTATAATAATTATCAGTCCAACACGGACCGTTATCTCTATCAGGTTCATAGTAAATAACATCAAATCAGACCGCCTTTGGGTCAACAGAAGAACCCCAAGGGAATTCGCCAAAATAGAACAGGAGAAAAGGAAACGAAAACAAAGAGAGGAAGAGAAAAAAGGATTATATGCTTGCATGATGAAGGACGACAGGAGGTATGAAGGAACGCGGTGCTAAGACACAGATCTTCAAAACCATGGCAATCTTGCCATTTTGTTTAATGCACGCTATAGTCAAAGTGAAGCACCCATCTTCTCTTTCAATTCCAGGCCTGGGATTCAGATAGATTTGTAATTACGCCATTCCAGCCTTTTGGTCCAAATAGATTTATGTGCGCCCATAATGGTCAATAACCGACGTTAAATACGAACAAGAGGGGGAAGAGGATGAAGTATTAAGAGTCAATGGCGACGTGAAGACACGAAAGCTGAAAAGGCATGCAATTAATAATGCAAGATGAAAAAGAAAGATCCGTGGCCTTGATGTGAGAAGAAGAAAAAAAAAAGAGATTTGAAGAGAAAAAGGAAGAAAAGGGGAGGGAGAGGAAGAAAAGGAAAAGCGTTTCAACCAGACGTTGTGCACGCTAGTTCAGTCTTTATTTTTTCCCTTTCTGATTTGGAACCTGTTTCAAAATGTCATCGAAACTCATGTTGGGATTGAACCTGCTCATGGGCCTGGCAGGTGGGTCAATCGGGGCAACACCAGCTGGTAGCGGAAGTGCTTCAAGACCTGGGTAGATGGAGTGTCGATGTTCCGCTCGGCTTCTCAAGGCTGGGGAGTTTGTCCGGGGAATGACTGGGGGAGGCGTGAGGCCATTACCTCCTGGTGCCAGGAGGGGAGTGGGTTGTTGCTGTTGATGTTCCGCTGACGAACCTGCAGACGATTGCTGGGCCTGGTAGGGCGAAGACAACGACGACTCGTTATCATATGGATCCTCAACTGTTGGGGGCGCCAAAATGGCATCCTTCTCCGCCCATTGCTCGGCAACCTGCCAGCAGTGACTCCGCCGATAGATGCCCTCCACGCCATTGATGACTACATCAGACGGCAGACTGACGACACCGGCCCCGCCTGCCACGCCAAACCAACTCCGTGCCACTTTACCATCATTCTGAATCCAAGGGGCACCACCCCTAGGGGCGATACAGCAGAAGTACTCGACTCCATCCGTGTACTTGACATCCTGTACATCCACCACAAGCAGGGGAAGTGACTGGATGACACAGTACAGGAAAATCCATTGACCACATCGAAGATCTATAAGGTCGTTGATGGTCTTCCCATGGCCACATCGACGCTCGAATTGCATAAATGACTCGATGAATGGCGTCGGCTTGAGGCTCTCACGGGTGTATGATCCCATCAGGACAGCATTGATGTCGGCGTCCTTAAGCTTCTTTGCGTTCTTTTTGGCTTCCTTCTTGGCATCCATAGGCTTGCGCTGGAGCGGTTGCAGCGACGGGAACTGCGGAATATCGAAAGGAATGGGAGGCTGGACCGGGGGTGTGCTTCTATCATACTCGCTCAAGACCTGCCGGAGTGCCCTGTTTGTCATTGTGTTGAGGTCATCGGCTTCTGCTACCTCGTCGGCACCCATATCTACAGTTCGGGTAGTGAGGGAAGACCGATCGACCAGCATATCGTAGAGGTTGGCGAAGTCATTATAAAGCTCCATCAAGACTCGGCGATTGAGACCGTTCTCTTCAAACTGGTTCTTCTTGGACCGTGCCTTAGGAGGCCAGGAGCCATATCTCTGCCGGTAATACTGGATGGTATGACGTCGCATATCCATAAACGCAGCCTTCCACGCTTTAAAGCGGATCACCTTGCTTTCGGCAGACGTGGTCGAATTGGCAGCACCGGCAAATGCAGAAGGGAAATCGAAGTCATTGAGCTTGCCGTATAGAACTCGAAGACGTGTATCCAGGTCAATGAAGCCTCGTTCCAGGCGCTTCTGAGTTGCAGCACTGATGAGACCGAACTTGGGACTCCTCAGCTGTTTCAGTTCATCCAGTTTACCCACACCATGTACAAAGCCTTCAAGATACAGCGGGAAGAAACGCAGACGCTCTCCCAGAACAATCGCTTCAATCGTCTTCTCCCGGCTTTTGCGAACATCTGCCAGGTGTAACTCGTCACAGTAATTGCCAAAGCTCGTGGTTGCAGTTTCGCCGAAGTTGGATCCATCGAAGTTAGTAAATTCGAACCGAGAGAGCAGTGTGGCGACGTCCATGAAGATGGCGAAAAGGGAAGGGGAGCGAGGCGTTGCAATTAGCGACTGTCCTAATAGAAAAGCAAAGAGGTTACGGAATAATAGCAGAGATTCCGTGTCCTCTTGTGAGATGCGGCTATGAGGGCTGGAAACATCGCTATTCAGGGGGATGGGCAGATAGAGATGAAGTTCCTGTAACTCGTCCTGTCCGTCATCTTCCACGAAGACCATCCTCCTACTACCGGTACTGTCATTGTCATTGTCCGGCAATCGGTCCTGAGGAGTCAGGGGCGGTGACGCAGGGCCCGTGACAGGGGATGCCAGTGATAAATTGCGAGTTTGCTGTTCGATGGATCCTGGGGTCCGGGGGTCAGTCCCCCGAGCTAGGAAATTCAGGGATGGCGACTCGGCAAAGACGGTCGAATCGACTCTGAAGGAAGCGGGTCTGCCTGTATTCTGAGGGAAAAGATAGACGAAGGTGTCCCCATTTTCATTCCACAATTCAGGGATCTATTGAGATCCGGGGTTAGCGAGTCTTAAACTCCCTAATTTTGTTGACATAAAGGATAGAAAATTCCACAACTTGTTACGTACCTGTTCCCCTCTGGATAGAGGCTCCAGGTCATATAGGATTTTTTGATCTAACCCAGCAATCCAAGCGCTGGGTAATGAAGGACTAGTGGGTGCCGTTCTAGTGTCTACTGAGCTTGCCCGGACGCGTCCGGGAATCCAGCTCCTTCTCTTTGAAGGAGTTCCGGGACGTGAATCAGGGCCGGTTCCCGGCACAAAGAGGCCCGCGGAGCTAGAAGGCCTGCTTCCACTCATTATGCGGCCTCTGCTTTGGGGTCTCAAGTCTGGCGAGCCGGGCGCACTTCCGGCTAGATCCTGGTTTACGGCGAGAAGTGAGGGCGGGGGCGGAAGAGGGGCATCCAAGTCGAAATTATCATTCGGCACTGGCGATATAGGCGTTCGGGATTCCGAATAGTCGACACTAATTGGATTAGATGCTAAACGAGCCGATCGCGAACTGCTTCGATAACGTCCATCTTGAATCTGTTGATCGGGAGAAGCCTTCGGGGCTCCGGGAGACCCAGGCGACGAGGGAATCGATGCCTCTTTGCTGGACCCCAAGGAAAAAAGCGACGATATACGCTTCGCCGACTTTACCGGAGCTGACAGCATCTTCACGGCTGCTGTTGGGTGGGAACAGAGGAAAGAAAGCGCGACGGTGACCAAAGGACAATTCGACAGCTTAACTCGAAACCCGGTGGCGGGCGCACGCAGTCAAGGAAAAGGTGCGCAACACGGTCACAAAACAGTGAGGTACAAAGGAATGCTGCTGAAAGCCAACCATGCGAAAAATCCTCTAGGTCGTGTTAAGGCAAAGAATTCCCAGCGGGGACTCAGTCAGGTGGTGGATGTTCCCTGTTGGGAGGATAGCGAAGGGAATGGATCGGCAGGAGGGATCCGAAGAATGATGAGAGAAAAGTTATGATGACAAGGGTTGGGAAGGGGTGCGGAATATGGCTGAGAGAAGGGGATCGGGGGGGCACCCTGAGACTCGACAGAGCAAAACGATCCAAAAACTTCCTCTGGAGAAACAATGGTGGTTTATTTATTATTATGTGATTTTGTTATGAAATGGGTTTGGGATACGGATTTTAGGTGTATTTTTTACCATGGGTGGAGCCACGGTATGGGCAGAAAAAAAGGAAAAATTAATCAATGGTTCGAAAGGGCAAGAAAAAACACTTCAAGATCGAATGAGAACCATGGAAAGTGAGGTATTAAGGTGTAAAGAATTAAACACATGTCCAAAAGAAAAGAGTCTTTCTTTTTTTTTTTAAACTTGTTTGGAATTTCCCTTAGATACCCCAGAACATTCTCAGTGCCCCTTTGACTCTTGTTATATACATATTCTCTATGTGCATCATCATGAGTATTCACTGTTACTGTTTCTATTATTATCAGAGTATTTGAACTGTTTGTTCAACACTGTGGTAAATTTTAATAAGCGGGTCCTTTTTTTTTTTTTTTTTTTGCTTTTTCACTTTTCTACTACCTTTCTAGAGCTTTTTTCTTACGAAGGACGGAGTACTACGGAGTAAAAGACCTGTATCACTCTTGTCCGCCATCCAGAGACACCAAACCTGTTGAAGTGGGCTGGGGGGAAAGTCGGGAGAGGCTGTGCTCTTTTTCTGGTTCAGGAGGCTCAAGGATGGCATCATCCTCTGTTGGTTTGATCAGTTTAGATAATGTCTCCCAAGGCAGAATTATTACTACTGTGGATTCTTTGAGGATGAGAACCTACCGTTCGTAAAAGCCGTTTTTCCTTTCTGTGTCATCTTGTTTCTTTTTTTTTTTTTTTTTTTGTTGTTCTCCATACCATGCCAATATTACCAGGCATCACTTTTTATACAGCCTCAAGAATCGTAGCCGAACTGAGCCTGCCAGGTGCACTAATAGTACTCCTCTAAGCGGACTAGTTGGTAACATACCCCCTGTCAACACTCCCGGTCATCCGGAGCTCTTCGGAGTCTTCCATCGAGATCCAGAACCCCGGGTCTGTTGCCTATGGATCATTCAATAGTGACAAAGATAAATATTCCCAAATGGTTCCTGGCCTGGACATTGTTGTTTCGGGAATAAAATAGCTTCAAGATATATAACGCATTTCATATTTTTCTTCTTATAACCATCCCGTTGTGTACATTCTTCTACTACTTACCAGCACTAATTATATTATCATGTCAATATAGATTCCTGTACAGTCATGACTGCTGACGCTGACAGGTGGATATACTTTGCGATCCAGGGGTACTCCGTTGTGAGCATAATTTTTTTCCTTGCTTTTTTTTCGCCCCTCCAAAGTCCAGATCCTACTCCCAGGCTGCATTTCGGACAGAATTCTAACCCACAGCCGCTGACTCCCTTTCCACCTTCGTTTACGCGACTGATTGATTATGTGTTAGTCCAATGAAAGTATCCAGAAAAGCCAATACTTTAAACCTCCTCGTGAGTCTTGACTACCTCAATGCTGGGGATAAGGTAGATAAGTTACCTGGTAATACCCGGATAGAAAACCGTTGTGGGAAAAGAACTGGATGAGGTGCACGCTAAGAATAGCAGTGGGCCTATGGTACCGCGTACTATAGTTACATACGTATGACTACTACGTAGGTACTTCCTCCTTCCATGGGCCATATTAATTGAGCATCAATCCGTACATGAGTAACCGATTGGAGAAACAAGGCTTGACGTGTCACTTTCAGAGCCTTTGCTTTCCAGGGCACATACATTCCAACTACTCCGTAAAGTCGGAATGTAAATGACAAGTCTTTTCTTGCAATCTACCTTCATACGTGGTATGTCAAATTATACTCTTGGTAAATACCAGTACAATGAGCCATCTGGTTTTGGTTATGACCAATACATTTTTTGGAGGGGACTGAGGATTTACATCACCGCCTTCTGCTCTCATCCGCTACCTATGTCTTGGCGTTCGTATACCGTCACGTCGCAATTTTGCCCATCCTCACATCTATCGATACTGGATGTTCCGGTATTTAGGTCAACCGTTACTGTTGCATCGTCGGAGTAAGCCGAATATTACTAAAAAAGCAAGGAGCGAATGCACGAGCCGCAATCTTCAACTCTAACAAACAGAATAGGGCAGTGTCGCTGACGTGGTTGCCCGTGATATATAATTGTATGCAGAACTAGGGAATCCCATTCACCATACGGAGTACCAAGGCTGCAAACAAACGAGTACCACCGGGTCATGCACGGTTGTCATTGATAGGCTACCGGAAGATCACGTTGCTACCTTATTACCCACATTCACTAGGTACTGTGCATCAGATACCCTTACCTGATGGATTCTCCAGATGAGGTCAACCTGTTTCGTGGCTGGCCGAACCCCGCCTTGCTGCCCACAGACGCCTTAGCTGAGGCCTCCGCCACAGTCCTGGCTTCACCAACCATCCGAGTTCCGGCTTTAATGTATGGTCCCGATGAGGGTTACCAACCGTTGCGAGAACACCTTGCCCAATGGTTGACGGGTTTCTACCAACCCCGCCATCCTGTCTCTGCCGAGCGCATCTGTATAACGGGCGGTGCCAGTCAAAACCTGGCTTGTATCTTGCAAGTCTTCACGGATCCCTCATATACAAGAAATGTCTGGATGGTGGCCCCCACCTATTTCTTAGCATGTCGGATAATGGACGATGCTGGGTTTGCTGGCCGCTTGAGGGCGGTACCCCATGATGAATTAGGTCTAGATCTTGCATTTCTCCGTCAAGAATTGGTTAAGGCCGAGGAGAAGGCTCGAGCTGAGCGGCGTCTTGAACCGGTATGATAGTCCTCTCGAGAGTCAGGGTGTATGTCTACAGTCATATCTGATTTCTCACATTGATGAACAATATACTCGTATGTCTCCAGAGCAATGAGGCTAACTAACACCTTAAAGAAATATAAACTACCGAGACCATGGGCCAAAGTTTATAAACATCTTATCTATGCCACGCCGACATTTTCCAACCCGACAACATTGACAATGTCTTTGTCGGATCGGGAGGGCTTGGTCCGTCTCGCGAGAGAATTTGATGCTCTGATTGTGACAGATGACGTTTATGATTTTCTACAATGGTCACCTGATCCAGAAAAACCGCTAGCACAGCCTGACAAGGCTCAGATCCCCCGTGTGGTAGACGTGGATCGTTACCTTGATGGTGGCCCTAAGGATGAGTGGGGCAACGTGGTAAGTAATGGAAGCTTTAGCAAGCTAATCGGACCTGGCGCAAGAACTGGATGGGCAGAGGGCACCGAAAAATTCGCCTATGGTCTGTCGCAAACGTATGTGTTGAACTTCCCTTTAGAGTGAGTGACACCATTAATCTAACTGTTGATGGACAACAGAGGCTCCTCACGGTCAGGAGGCGCGCCATCCCAGTTTTCGGCTGCCATTATCGCTCAACTGTTCCCCACGGGGTTCATCCAAACCTATGTCGACCAGGTCTTGCGACCCAAATATGCAGAGCGCTACTATCGTCTAATGTCTGCCGTCCGTGAGCACCTTCTTCCCCTTGGTGTTACGCTTCCATCCACGTCGCCAGAGGTTGTGGGAGGGTACTTTGTTTGGATCCAACTGCCCCCGCCACTACAGTCGGATGATATTGCGACCGTAGCACTTCAAGAGTATAAGGTGAATGTTATTGCTGGTAATCGATTCCGTGTTCAGGGCGACCCCGACACTACCAGAAACAGTTTTGACAGAGGCATACGCCTCTGTTTTGCCTGGGATCATGAGGAGAAGTTAGCGGAAGGGGTGCGTCGACTTGCATGCGCTATACGCTCCGCACTTAAATAAGCTCTTGATCACCTTGATCATCAGATCACGCGAGGGGACAGATGCCTCGAGATTTCAGGGTCGCAACAACCAAGGGTGAGCGGCGGCTCGATCCGCTCCGGCCCTTGGGCAGACATCTTTTGGGTACTCGATGTGGTTGCGTAGCGGTCATTGGTGCCAAGAAGGGGTTGTGCCAATTAGCAAGTGAGGATAGATTGCCTGGGGTGTCGCTAGGCGCCAGGCGTCAAATGACTCTTGAATTGTGATACAATCGATGGCTCCGGGGTGACTCTGCGGGGTGCAGCAAATTAAGCGAGGTGGAGGATGCAGAGGCGCGGATGACCGGTGCAGGTGCAGCTGTTTTTACGATATGACCTGTATATTATAGGGAGACATCTGTAGAGGCAAGTAGAGTCGAAGTAAACACGCCGTAAACCGGATTACTGAATCAAACAGTTCAAACGAGAATATGTATTGAAGGGGAGCGACATGCATTCCTCGTCCCGCATTCAGGGTTTCTACCGCGCATTCTTGACGCCAACAATTTTCTTGGAAGTCTCATCATGTGTTTTGGGCCCTTTCCATATTTAATGTCTTGGACAAAACACTGGGCAGGGGCACTCCATGTCGCTTTTAGCGGGAAATTACGTGTTGATTTTACTAAGGAATAAAGTTCAATAACTTGAATCTTGCGCTCGTCTTGCTTTCGGTGGGACTGATTGGTGAAAGCTCCGCGGGTAGATAGATCCTGTGGTGGAATCGCGGCATCGCGGGAGCCCATTAAAGCTTGGCTCTTGCAAACTAGTATATAAATAGTCGAGCTACTGACGGCACCGCATCACAACAACCCCCTGGATAACCGAGTGGGTCATGTATTCGTCCCACACGGCTACTGCTCCTGTCGGCGCATCGGTGCCTATTTCGCGCAGATAAAACAGCAGGGGCCAAAATCTCCATCGGAAACAAATGGTGCTATCTCCGGCAAGTAGATGGTAGTTATACGTCTAGATAATGCACAGTCTCTCGTGGTGACAAGCCCAGTTATGTGTACCCTGGTGTGGCGCTTTGTTGACATCCATGGCCCGAAGAATGTATGCGTATACATGCTGGGTACCAACTACACTTGGCACAGGGCTGAGGGTTGAGCTCCTGCGTACTATCGCAGCAGTCTGCACACTTCCTCTAACCGATCGAGTAGTTAGTGGAGACGCACGGCCTCTGATCCATACCAGTCGTTGCGAATCCCCTTCCAAACAGCTCCATAGAGGATTCCAGAGGCAAACACTCCCACGCGGTCCGTTGTTTGGATGGCGAATAAGGGACATACGTATTTTGACCATTCTCAAGCTCTTGTTAATCTCTTGGAAGGGCTGAAGTACAGCACAAGAAAAAAGCAAAACAAGGTATTGGCCACCGGAAAAAAGAAAAAGGGAAAACAAAGCCCGCGCACATAGTTTGGACCCGTTCGACAGGAATCTGGCCACGACGAAATGTTGATCAAGGCCTTGGCTCAGCACCATAGTGATATATAGCCTGTTAGATCTCCAGATTGGGTGTTCAAGGCGCTCTCTCTTTCCCTCCTGCATGCTGTCTTTCTGTCCTTCCTTTGTTCTGGCTTGTCTTTAGGTCAGTGTGTATTCCGTGCACCAATAGACAGAGTCATTCCTTCAAGCGCTGTATCCTTCGCTGGCATCCATACGGAAGCTATCCTTGTGGCATTTTCTATTTTCACACCATCTTTCCCTCAAGGTTTCTGGCTAGTTCCCACTTGGTATGGTTCCCATGCGTTCCTTTTAATCTATCGTCCGCGTGCCTCAGGGAATTTGTAGTCGAATCGTGCATGGTTAACGGCAAGTAGGGCACGATCAGTCGTTTCATCCCCTGACCCAAGTGTTTCAAGCCTTGGTTGGTGTGTGGTGATCGGTCGTGGTCATTGGTCACCAGGAGTGGATCTGCAGCCAGAGTGGACTGGCAATTGGCTGAAGATTACCGATCATCAAACCAGAAAAGGTTATTTCACAACAATACCGGACTCAGTGGTGGTCGGTTGCCGTATTTACCGTATCCATTCACTGTGATTTGAGGCCTGACCAGGCACAATAAGTATTAGCCCTGGTCCATCGCTATCAAGGCCATTCATTCATTTCTTCATTCACTCACTTTCCTTTGACCTCCGGGAGCGTCTTTATCCGGTGTTTTGCCTAGCCTTATTGTTCTTTTGTTTGTTCATTCCTTTGTCGACGATTCATTGATAGACTCCGGCAGGCGAGCTTCCTTTCGTTCGTCGACGTCCTCCAAGCAATTCTCACTCATTTGACCATATACATCTTCTGACATTGTCGCGTGACGAAGCTTCATCACACTCCTTGATATCAAACAGTGGTTGTTGATCAGCCGATCAGCATAGCTAGCGTACCGGATACTGGAGGTTGACTTGATATTGCGTCTGTTCCGCTCTTTCAGTGAGATCTCTGCCGGTTCAGCGATCTCCTAGCCGTCTCAAAGATGGCGTCTCTACACACAACTATCATGCTGTTCCTAGCACATGTGCTGCTACTTCTAGGGTTGCCCGCGGGCCTCGTCGATGCCGTACCATTGGGTCAAGAGACGGGAATCACGACGAATTTGGCTGCCAGGGCGGGATCAGACTATTGGGTTGGAACTATCAAGCGACAGGGTGCTGTTGCTTTTGGAAATGGCACAGACTATCAGGTATATCGTAACGTGAAAGACTTTGGTGCTAAGGGTATGTGTTGCCATCGGGGACAAAGAGGACATATGCTAACTGCAAGCAGGTGATGGGTCGACGGATGACACGGTTGCTATAAACCAGGCTATTGCATCTGGGAACAGATGCGGTAAGGGTTGTGATTCATCCACCGTCACTCCTGCCCTCGTGTACTTCCCTCCCGGTACTTATGTCGTCTCCAAGCCAATCATTCAGTATTACTATACTCAAATCGTTGGCGATGCCCTTAACCTGCCTGTGATCAAGGCGGCTGCGAACTTTGCCGGCATGGCTGTGATTGATGCCGATCCTTATAATGATGACGGCAGCAACTGGTACACCAACCAGAACAACTTCTTCCGTGCCGTTCGTAACCTTGTCATCGATTTGACTGCCATGCCCCAGGGATCTGGTGCTGGTATTCACTGGCAGGTGGGCCAGGCGACTAGTTTGCAGAACATCCGGTTTGAGATGGTGAAGGGTGGCGGCGATGCAAACAAGCAACAGGGCATCTTCATGGACAACGGATCAGGTGGTTTCATGTCAGACTTGACTTTCAACGGTGGTAACTATGGCATGTTCGTAGGAAACCAGCAATTCACTACCCGCAATTTGACCTTCAACGACTGCAACACAGCCATCTTCATGAACTGGAACTGGGCTTGGACCTTCAAGTCAGTTGCCATCAACAATTGCCAAGTCGGTCTGAACATGTCCAACGCTCCGCAGAACCAGACTGTGGGCTCTGTCTTGATTCTTGATAGTCAACTTACCAACACCCCCACCGGTGTCGTTACTGCTTGGACCGAGAAGAGCATTCCCATTGGCGGAGGTGCCCTGATTCTTGACAACGTTGACTTCAGTGGTTCCAAGGTTGCGGTTGCGGGTATTACCGGTAACACTATTCTGGCTGGCGGCTCCGTTGTCTCAAACTGGGTCCAGGGCAATGGTTACATCCCTGGCAGCACGAAGCAGAAGCGTGAGGCTTCCGTGACAGTGATTACTGAAACTGTGACGGAGACCGTCGAGGTCTGCACTCCTGATTATACAGAGTCCTCGCATTCACTGACGGCCCTTCCGTCGGCATCAGGAGAGAGTCGTACTGCTGGGATTCTACCGGGTCTTCCAATTGTGGGCAGTTTGTTAGGCTCTGACTCATCTGCCACCCAGCCCACTGAAGCACCCACCCCTGAGGTTCCGGAGCCCACTGGTGCTGCCTCAACTCCAGAGGCTGAACCATCTACTGCTGTTCAGCCAACTCCCAAGCCATCCGCGCCTGCACCATCACAGCCAGAGGCTCCATCCAAGTCCACTGTGACCGGGTCCGTCATTCCACCCAAGCCGTCCCAAACTGTCCAGGGATCGTCTTCGGCCGTCCATGGCACAAACGTCTGCTCCGTCAAAACGGTCACAAAGACTCGCCTACAAACTGCGCTCCCAACTCATGCTAAGCCCGACTCCCTGCTCGCTGGTGGAAAGGTTTACGAGCGCTCCAAGCCCCTGTACGGCAGCTACGCTGCCTCTTCGTTCATCAGCGTCAAGTCCGCGGGCGCCAAGGGAGACGGCTCGACTGACGACACCGCCGCCATCCAGAAGATCCTCAACAGCGCCACGGAGGACCAGATCGTGTATTTCGACCACGGAGCCTACATCATCACCGACACCATCAAGGTGCCCAAGAACATCAAGATCACCGGTGAAGTATGGCCCGTGCTGATGGCCCAGGGCCAGAAGTTCGCCGATGAACAGAACCCTATCCCCATGCTGCAGGTCGGAGAAGTAGGCGAGACCGGCTCCGTTGAAATCACCGACATCGCCCTGCAGACCAAGGGTCCGGCGCCCGGCGCAATCCTCATGCAGTGGAACGTCGCCGAGGCCTCCCAGGGTTCCGCCGGCATGTGGGACACGCATTTCCGTATCGGCGGATCAGCAGGCACCGAGCTGCAGAGCGACAAGTGCGCCAAAACGCCGCAGCAAACCACCACGCCCAACGAAGAGTGCATCGCCGCATTCATGCTCATGCACATCACCGAGAAGGCCAGCGCTTATATCGAAAACTCCTGGTTCTGGGTCGCCGACCATGAGCTCGACCTCCCCGACCACAACCAGATCAACGTCTACAACGGCCGCGGCGTCTACATCGAATCCCAAGGCCCCGTCTGGCTCTACGGTACCGCCTCCGAGCACAACCAGCTGTACAACTACCAGGTCACCAACGCCAAGAACGTCTTCATGGGCCTCATCCAGACCGAAACCCCTTACTACCAGGCTAACCCCAACGCCCTGACCCCCTTCACCCCGCAGACGAAGTGGAACGACCCCGACTTCTCCTACTGCAAGACCGACGGCTGCCGCAAGGCATGGGGTCTGCGCGTCCAGAACACCTCGGACATGTACGTGTACGGTGCCGGGCTGTACAGTTTCTTCGAGAACTACGGCCAGACCTGTCTGGCGACGGAGTCCTGCCAGGAGAACATGGTTGAGGTCGACTGCTCTGACGTCCACATCTACGGACTGAGCACCAAGGCTAGCACGAACATGATCACGTCGAACAGCGGCGCCAGTCTGGTTCCCCAGGATGAGAACAGGAGCAACTTCTGCTCGACTATTGCGCTGTTCGAACAATCGTAATTTTTCTCTTTCTGTCTGCTGTTAGATCATTTGCCTTTCTGTTGTGTCCCTCTTGCATAATGACTAGACCTTTGCTTTCTATCGAGTGGGTGTAAATATTCGAGCCCGGGGATGTGTGGTACACTGTAATGGACTTGGTTTACCTGTCTGTATGGACACCTGGTTGTACGAGTCACGACGCGATAGAAGGATCGGCTCGCACGGGACGCACTGCTTTTTGTTGTTCTTTCTGTGGATACCACTTTTTTTGTTCAATCGTCAATTAGACTTTTGGTTCGATATTAATCCGAAATATGTCCCGGTAGGATACCGCATTAATTACGTCATGATAATAAAGTAACTCTTCTCGTAAAGTAAATCACTGCATCCACGAAGTAATCTCATGCCTGTGTGCACACGCATGAAATACACAGTACCGCGTTACATGGCATATAAACTAAACGACAATAAACCCCCACTGCAAACAGTAAGAGAATGACCCTACAATTCCTTCTTCAGGAAATGCTCCGGCTTATGCGTCGTCTCATAATCGACATGCACATACGCCCTCTCCACATCAGGCAGTGACTCCAGCTTCATCTGCAGTTCCTCGGCGACGTCATGAGTCGCGCGGAGGGAAGCATTGGGGTCCATGACGATGTCGACTTCAACAAGCAGACGGGGTCCGGAGGTGTAAGCGCGGACGGTATCAATGGCGGTGATTAAGGGGGAGTGGGTCATTGCTGATTGGATAATCTCTATTAGCATTTGCGCATTCGACTCTGACAGGGCAAAATGGAAAAGGGGATAAGACATACAGATATATGTAATCAGCTGCTGCATTTTAGTATCAGCAGTGACACCAATCAAAAGCTGAAACTCGTGATAGGCAGTATAAAGCCACAGACAGCTGACCAAGACGGAGAGTATAATAGCGCCCATGGGATCAATCCACCAGCGCAGCTTACTTCCACCGACCGAGGTCAGTATACCGAACCCGTTAATGAAAAGGTCGTTGCGGTGATCTTCCCAGAGGATGCGGATCTGGGAGACCTGGTGGCGCAGCGCGAAGCAGTAGACAAAGAGGGCGAACTTGGTGCAGAAGGCGACGATAACGGCGATGACGGAGGGCAGATGGAAATCGCCAGTTTCCGCCTCAGACCCCTGGACTAGTTCACGGATGGAGAAGGCAATAATGATGAATGAGACGGCCGTCATGAGGAAGCAGAAGCAGATGTTGCCGGCTGTTTCGATGCGGGCTTTGCCGGCGGGGAACTTGCGGGGGTCGACGCGGTTGACGGCCTTGTTACAGAGGAGCAAGGTGAGGTTGGACATGGGGTCGAAGACGGCGTCGGCCATTGTTGTGAAGAGGGAGAGAGAGCCCGACGCGATGGCACCGTAGAGTTGGAGGATGGAGAGGATGATGTTCGCGGCGAAGCTGCCGTAGACGGCGATTTTGTATTTGAGTTGGTTGTTGATGCTGATTTCGCGGGCATCGCGGACGTGCTCTTCGACGGGTTTCAGCATGCGCTCGATGTTCTCATTTTGCGAGTGGTAGAAGCCTTGTAGCTGTCTGGATGAGATAGCTGTGCTCAGTGCCTCCTTGGGGTTCTTTGTTGCGTGGAGGAGTCCTCCCGGGCTGCAGCTGTCGCGTTTACGGGCCGTGTTGGCTTGAGGATGGAGTTGTCGGATTTCTTCATCGGTCTTGATCTTCGATGCGAGCTGGAAGGGATCATTCTCGCGCGTGTATCGTGGCGGCGGTTGACCCTCTTCATCACTGGTGTTGCCGGTACGGTGTTGGGACGCTTGCGGTTCTAGAGCGGTGGTGGTTGCTTCATTGTAGGAAAGAGTGGATGGAATATGCGAGTGAGGAGCCTGGGGAGAATTGAACGGGGACGGATGATGAGACATGCTCTGGCGGAGGTGGGACTCTTCCATTGTACTAATTGATACAGCTGGAGATGAGGAGGAGAACGAAAGAAGGAAAGGGAGAAGGTCTAGACAAGAAAAAGGGACTGTGGCTGAGCTGCGGGCCGGAGCTGCTTATCTCTCGGATAACAAACCCATCGTTCATTTAAGATTCTTAAGTAAAAATTCTATCTAGTCTGAATGTAACCCAAGACACCTTAAAAAGAGCCAAATCCCCAACACATGTACACTTGATACAAAATGTATAGTATACCATCAAAGTTGTTATAAAATGGGTGGATTCCACCTGCTGAATTCCATACTGTGATCAACCTTGGAACATTTCTTGGTCGGAAGCTGCCGAAAAAACCTTCCCAAAATATCCAGTCTCAGCCGGACCAAAAGAATTCTCACCGGAAGAAAATTTCGAATATAAGCCAATGCTCTCGAAACAAGCTTCTGCGAGGTGCAATCTATCTGGATTTCGTCGATCCGGGTCGACAAATCCGTTGATTCCAACTGGCGCTGATTCAAAATTGCAGGGGTAGCTAAGTTGGGACTTTGGCCCAATAACGAAGATACTCTCCATGGTGGATCTCTGAGATCTACACTTGCTATCCTGGTGGAACAGGAGGAGATTTACGTTTCATCGTTTGTTTCATGGAAATCTATGAACCACTGCGTGGTTGTCCATGCATGCTAATTTCACCGAGTCTCGAATCGTCGCTGCACTGCCATGGTTCTAGAGTGAATACGAAATGTGATATACGCAATTCCAAGCAAGGATTCTCTCCCTAAACTGGGGTTCCAGTGTTCAAATGTATAATGCAGGCGAATTCTATTCACTTGCTAGAAAAAATCTATATAACTAAATCTATTCACACCTAACAGCTTGGTAAATCACATCACTTTTTTAAGCAGTGTACTTGACGAGGGTCTGCAGAAGACTGGCGACCCAGTTGAGCTTCTCCTCTGCGGTGCCGTCGGTGGGGATAGTGACGGTCGAAGCAGCAGAGCTAGGGGCAGAGGTGGCGGAAGGCTTAGCGCTGGTGGCAAAGCCGCTGGGGGCAGCGACGTTGTTGCCAGTGGTGGGGGTAGCAGTGACAGCGACACCGGTGGCAGTAGAGGTGGCAGTAGAGGTGGCAGTAGAGGAGGCAGTAGCAGCAGCGGTGGAGGCGGCGGAAGAGGCAGCAGAGGAGGAGCCAGAGGAGGAGCCCGAGCCCGAGCCGCTCATGGTGAAGTCAATGCAGGACTCATAGGTCTGATCGATGGACTCGGCGAACCAGTACCACTGGAGAACACAAGCACCAGCCTCGGAGCACTTGTTGCCGAGGTCGCTGGGGAGAGTGACGCTGAACTTCTTGTCGGTCTCCTTGACACCAGTCTCGGTCGAGGCATAGACATCCCAGGACTTGAGGGCCTCGCCGATGACGGCGTTGGAGGCGGTATCGACGACAGAGACGTTGGCAACACCGGTGTGAGGAGCACGAATGTCGACCGTGAAGTCGAGATTCTGGCCAGGGGTGTACTGGAAGACGTTGTCCTTGTTGTCGTCGAACTTGTAACCCTTGCAGAGCCAGGCGTTACACTTGGCGGCATCGTAGTCGCTCTGGCCGTTGGCAACCTGCAGTTCACCCTGGATGTTGCCGTAGTTGTCGGCCTCCTGGTTGTTGTACATTTGCTGACCACAAGCCGCCGAGAAAGCGGAACCAGGCATACGGGGCTTGGGAGAGGTAACGAAGCCGTGGCCGTGGGCCATGGAGACAAGGCCGGCAAGGGCAAGGACGGTACCAGTCTGCTTCATTTTGAAGGTGTGTGTAAATGGTTGAGATTTAATTAAGATCGAAGAAAGAAGCTTCTCAGAGAATGGATCGGTATAGACCAGTATACCTAATCAAATGAATGTATAGCGAGAAAGAATGTGACGGTCACGGACCTAGTAGTATAAGAGAATGTGAAAAGAAAGAAGAACAGAATGAGCCTGCGTGTTTAGAGAACGAGAGACAGGACGAGACGAGCGTTCTCGGTCATCTATATATACGGTCGGCTCAACATGACCGGCAGGAAAGCTCCATCGGAAGTCCACCGTGAAACAACTCTGGACGCTTCTCAAGGAGACGGTTATCTCCCGAAGCCCTTAGAATCAATTACCCCGAGACTCTCCACCGGAGAATGGCGTTGAACCAGACCATTGTCGCAAGGGCTTGGCCAGAAATCAATAGTTAGTGGAACTCGATTTCGGTGGGCTCATTAAAAGTGACAAGATACAAAGCGCCCAGTAGTTTCACCTTAATTACTCTAAAACATAACGGTGGCCGGTGGATATGCTTAGACCAGCTTCTGATGCTTGGCAGCTGGGTTAGGGTTTCAGCTTCATTAGCCCGGCGGCTCCATCACATGTAGCCACGACTTTTCTCCGACGATTAGAATCCCACGGTGCTTTTGGGATAGCTCCTGATTGATCAGATCCGGATCCTGGGAGGAAGACTTATCGCAATGGTCCAGCATTAGCATCCTCATATAGATTCGCCTCCTGCGCCCCACTTCATGAGTCAGTCCTTGAGTCTCCGTAATCATAAACAAGGCCAAGGGTCTTCGGAGTTCGTGCCTGAAAGAAGGCAGAAGCCTCGTACTTATGAGTAGGGGTAAATGAGCCCACTCTTTTAGTCGGAGCTGACTCGCCGCTTGCTTTTTGGGTAAGCGCCGGGTGTTCATTAAGTGATCTGTGCGATACATGGCTCTAAGAACCAGTGTAGGTAAAACAAGCATCGGCGAGTCCTCGGCAGATAAGAATTTTGTTAATAATGAACAGTTCATGAGCGTTAGCATGCTATGATGTAGCTGCCATATGCCTTCTCAACCGCGCTTGCCTCTCTGTCAATCGCTGGCAACAGGTCTGATAGCTTTCTGTTGAATTATAATTTTGAGCAAAGCCTGAACGAAATTTCCTGTCACAGAGAAGATAGGTACATTGTCTCATCTAAGCTTGTGCATATGATGTGACGCAGACCAGGCGTCACTTATCTTTGCAGATGCAACCAAACCAACAACGTATACAAGTAATATTGCTCCGCGAAAAGAGGTATCACATCAGCCAAAGAACAAATAAAACTACATTAAAGCATTAGGGAAGGCGTTCAATCGTGCGGTATAGAGACACAAGGGGGCTGGCAAACAGGAAACCAGTATAAAGGGAGAAGACGCCCAACACTCCACCACGCATCACGCGCGCTGTATAGGTTGCGGATACGGATCGTACCATGAGTCGTTCGCTGCCCCCTCTCTCCGTCCTTCTGATGAGCCGGTAGCAGTGGTGCTGAAGTTATCGGCGAATGGGTTGTGCACCTGAAAGTCCTCCGACCGATACTCCGACCGTCCCGTGCCGTTATTCGTCGGGGGTGGAATCCCGCTAGGGCTTGATGTCGCCAAGGGCATTGCTGGTGGTATAAAGGGGTTCTGCGTATCTCGTGGAGGCACTGGTGGGGGGATAGCACTAGAAGCACCTGATGGTGTGGTCTCCGGCGGCGAGGGTGACTGGCTACCCGATTGCCCTAAGGCTCGACGCGCGTTAAGAAGAGCACGTTGGTGCCTAGATAGCGACATGGAAAGCTCATCATTCGCTTCAATCAAGGTCAGGAGAGTATCCTCGTCGGGTGGAGGGTTCGTCGAGTGGATGTAGTGCTGGATGGTGTGTGATGCCGACCGACATCGGTCAGAGAACTCCTTGATAAGCTCGTTCTCCGCCATCTCTGCGGGAGGCGTCGACTGAACGAACTGTACGAGCAGTTTTGCCGATGTCTTAGCTTCAGTGACACGAGCAGCGAGTTCATCCGGGGGTGGCAAGGTTCCGGCCTGGCGTGGGCCAAAATAATCGGGACGAGGCTGTTGCGGTTGCGGTGAAGTCTGGGATGAAACCTGGGACCTCCAAGTACTCTAATGAAAGAAACCGTTAGTGCTGTCGCACCAAGGTACACATCAGGCATCGTATGGATACATACTCCACTATTAGTCCTCTTGAGCTTGGTCTTTTCCCTTGTCCACATCTGCAGAAGTGGAGCAAGATCCTCATCCCATCCACGCTGCATCTCCAAAGCATCCAGAGTCTGTCGGAGGAAACCTTGCACATTCGAGTCCCTCGTCTGGCGCAGGAGGTCTTTCACCGTTGCGACAAATTTGGCATCGATGTTCCGTGTAAAAGTATGACCAGGGTTATCGACGAGTATGCGGATCAGCATGATCGCATTGTACTGTACATTGGCCGGAGTTGACGCTGGGTCGGACAACAACTTGCGAATGCGATGCGCTGCTTCCCTGGCGGCATTGGGGCTGGACTCCGCACTTTCTACAATAGCGGGCAGATGGACGAACTCGTTTCCTTGCTGTATATATATATCTCTCGTCAGCTTTTGTTTGAGTCAATATGGTCGGATTGGAAGCGAACGATGCGCGGAGGGGGACGTACGGTATCGCTTGGCGGTGCCTCGCAAAATGCAGTCTAGAACATCAACACAAGTTAGTCTAACTTTCCCACGGGAAACGCGAAAAGGTACACGGGATTGGGAAACGGACCACTTCTCTCAGTATAATACCCTCGGGAGAATCCTGAGCGTATGACGACGGACCTTCCGGTGTTGGGCCTGTTCTAATGAGCAACTGATTGGACGTTGAGGGATGAGTTGCGATACATACCGGACCGCTTGCTGAAGGAGGTCAGAATGCGCTTCATGATTGTGAACCAAACCAAACCAAGGCGCTGGAGATGGTGATACGATAGATGATGAATAAAACAGAATGAAAGCCGCCAAACACCGACACAGCAAGGAAAGTAGGAAGAACACAAAGGTAAGCACGAGGGTTTGATGGGGTAGCATCAATAGATAAAACAGGAGGTCTACTAGTCTAGTGTAGGCTTAGTGTTGGTTTTTAGACCACTGAAGGCAGAAACCCGGTCACTACCTAACTCAGGTTGTCACCTGGAGAAAAGGGTTGTGTTCGGTGACACGCAAGCACTGGTCTGTCCACTTGGGACGATCCATATGCCACGGTCATGGCATAGGTTACTGGGTTGAGGTTGTGCGGAGATTCTCCATTTGTTGATGCCTGGGACTGGAGGACGATCCCGCTGCTGCGTCATTCCCCCAACAGGTTCATACGTATGCATATCGATTTTAAAGATCTTACGCCAGTCACCTTCCTCATCACTACACCCGTGACAGAGGAAATCCAATCGCCAATGCCGACTATCTCGGAGCCATACCGAATGATGGTTATCTTGAGGGCCTGTGGCTGGCAAGACGTTGCATCGCCACTCTTGGCTTCAATCAGGCATCGCTCAATATATATACTTTCCGTACAGCAAAGTGATCACCGCCAATTGGGAACCTATGAGTGGAGTATACTGCACGAAAAAAAGGCTTCTTGGCTTCACCTTCCGATGACTAGAATAATGTCCCTACACCATAAATGCTCTTTTATACGCACTACTAGACTACTGAACTCATTACGGTCAAACGTACGTATCCAGCACCCGACGGCAAACAGAGACGCATGTATGGCTGTTCTAGTACAAGCAAGATCATGGGCATTTCTCCCGAACCTCATTAATATAGATTTCCGTATCCCATTCGTGAAACAAAGCTCAACAGTATCCTGAAGTATGAGAATAAAATGTCCGATCCAGCCTGTACCTAGCCAAGCATCCATTTATTGCAAGGCACCATGGGTTGTCTGCAAAGCCAGGGGACTATTGAAACAAATGATCCCTTTCCCCGAGAAATCACATAGTGATCGTGAGATATTCGGGGTATGATCAACGCTTAAGGAGATATTCATGACAAGAGGGAAGAACTGATGCTTCCACCCATATATTTCGAAGGGTTGTTCAGTTTGTAGAAATTTCTTTTGTATTCCTTCCGTGAAAAGGTATTTGTTCCGTACAACAGAAAACTCCGGCTTTCCCATTCATTTTCCGACTACCTCACCCCCCGACACCCATGAACCGCTTATGCCTGGATGGCACGGCGGACCTGGAGGCCACGCTGACGAGAGGAGAGATGAGCATCCTTGACAACGGGACCCTTCTGGACAACCTCCTCAGCCTCAGTAAGGATGAGCTCGATGTGGCAAGGGTTGGTCATGTAGGGGTTGATCTAAGCCTCAAGTCAGCAAAAGGAATCAGCCAGAGATATGGTGGGAAACATACACGACCGTGGGCACGGTAGGTGCGTCTGCGGCCCTTGGGGGCCTGGTTGACCTGGATGTGCTTGACAACAAGGTTGCCAGTGTCAAGACCCTTGGTGTCGGCGTTGGCCTCAGCGTTCTTCAGGAGGTCGATGAGGAACTTGGCGGACTTCTCGGGCCAGCGAGCCTTGCTGACACCGAACTGCTTGCCTGTAGAACTTTGTTAGCGAACGTCCTGCGTACGTCTCTCGCCAAACATCATAGTCCAATTCCCAACACACGCCACCCGAGCCACTCCAGTAGCCAGAATTCCTTCTCTCTTGCTCCGTATCTTCTTGTACATATCCAATCATTCCAAAAACCACACCGGACCATAATCCACCTCATGTAAGAAATATCAGCCACTCACCCTGAGCGCAACGGCCGGTGCTGCCAGCGAACCTCCGCATGGGGACAGCCTCAAGCTTGTTGGTAACGTTGTCAAGGAAAGTAAGAGCACGCTGGAGCTTCATGCCGTTGATGGCCTGAGCGGTCTCACGGGTGTTCTTGAAGCTGACGCGCAGGTAAGAGCCCCGGGCGCGGGCGCTCTTAGTGGCCGGAATGTCCTGAGCAGCGTAACGGACCTGAAAGACGAAAAAAATCCTGCATCAGCAAAGCCATATTCCTCTATCTCGAAACGCAATTGATGGTGGCTGGAGTGGGTATGGTGATGGCAGAGTCGAAATATCGGGATAGGCCACAGAGCCTAATCTTGGGATTGACAGGATCGAACATGTTCGGTGCAAAGATGTCTCTTCCTCTGGTGATTTTTCTCCATTCTCTTCTCGCCCTCCCGATCAATCGAATCCAAAAACTCCAAATAAAGCACTCACCATCTTGATGTGGTTGCCGAGCGGGGTGGTCCTCGATGTCGGGTGAGAAGTTTTGTCGCTTTTCTTTCGGTCGGCCGCTGGAACTTCGAGATCGCAAGTCTCGTTGTGGTGCGCTTTTTCGCTCTTGGCATTTCCTAGGGTTAACCCTTTAGCGAGCTCAAAGCGGACTAGGGCCGCTGCTGGTAAGGAAAGCCCACACCGCCCGGCAGTACCACTCACTACGGACAGGGCCGCAGGCCAAGTCTCGGCCTTCCGGAGACTGATTCACCAAGTTAAAAGACACTTACATCTTCAACAACGCTACCGAGCACTCATTTTACCTTAAGGGAGATTGTATTGGATCCTGATAGCTAAAATTGACCATGGCATAACTCTTTAAATTTTTATTCTATAAATTATATCTTATCTAATCTCAAACCTACATCTAGAACACATTCTTCTGTTCTGGGACTAACGTGATCATCTTTCCCTTCTCTACCGCCGAGCGCAAGTTGTTCAGCACCAACAACTCCATATCCTTCTGTGTCTCATATGTCATGGTTCCAATGTGTGGCAACAGCATCACCTTGGGGTTATTCACCAAACCCTGCTCTATAACCGGTTCATTCTCATAGACGTCCAAGCCAGCCGACAAGACCTATCCAATATTAGATATCTTTAACAAATGAAAACAAGAAACGCTCCACTCACCTTTCCGGAATCCAAAGCAGCGACCAGCGCCTTTTCGTCAATCAGCGCACCACGAGCGGTGTTAACAATGACAATGCCGTCCTTCATCTTCTGGAACTCCTTCTCGCCAATAATATGACGGGTAGAGGCATTAAGAGCCAGGTTCAAACTAAGGACATCCGAGCTAGCTAGCAATTCATCAAACGACACGTATGTAGCGTCTCCCTCGAGCTCGGGCGACAATCGGGACCGGTTGTGATACTGGATCTTCATTCCGAAGGCCTTTGCGCGGTTGGCCATTTCCTGGGTCAAGTCAGTTCATGCTCCGGCGCAATCAAAGCGTTCTCATCAGGTCCTTACCCTGCCGATGCCTCCCATTCCGAGGATTCCTAGCACCTTTCCTTGGGGATCACGGCCCAATGTAGCCTGGCCCTGCCACTGGCCTGTAGTCCGACTGTCAGCTACGTCACATTGTTTCAATTCCTTTCACACGGAGTAGGTACTTACCAGCCCGGAGAGCAGACAACGGCACGTAGGCCTGTCGCAAGGCACCGATCATCAAGAAGATACCTACATCAGCTGTAGCATGGTTAACAGCGACGGGTGTGCTGGACACGGCGATTCCTATATCGATCATTAACTCATCAATCGTTCATTCACATGTAGAAATAAAAGGTCTACATACCTTTCTCGGTGCACCCCTTGACATCAATATTGTCATACCCGGCACCATTGTGACAAATATACTTCAACGACTTGGGAAGAACAGCAAGTAACTCTGCATTAAAGGGACCCGTAAACTATGCGCGACTTAGCATGCGCTTGCGTTCTGATCTTAAACCATCACTATACCTTTGTAGAAGTATTGGAGCGATAAATGACCAGAACATCATCATATTGACCCTCTTTGCAATTGCGGATAAAATCCTCTCTGGTACCGTTGGGGAATTCCTATATAATAACCCATCTAAATCAGCTGAGTTCGGTCATACTTCCCACCGAATAACTCTTACCTTGAGCGTCAGAATGGATGACAGCTCCTCCCACTCCTTGCGGGCATGAGTGATGTCGCCGATCAACAGTGCGGTAGGCATGATGTCAGCGTTGGAGCAAACGTGGGGTTTTGGTTTCCTAGGCTGTAGAAGTAGAAGGGGTATACGGAGAGGAAGAAGGAGGAAAGATGGAAGAAGAAGAAAAGTAGACAAGAGGAGGAGGAATTCCAATTACTGATCTTTTAAGAATATTCCAGTCTTAATTATGTTCCACTGGTTGCTTGATTGATTGATTGTTGCCCCCCAATTCCGGTTGGCGTGGGGTGGCACTTTGTCTGGATGTATTACCGTTATCATATCGGTATGGGATGTATTGGGGTATATGCAGGTGCAGTTTCATTGTAGGCTTTTCTACTACATGCTGCTCTATGAATGACTTTGAATGCTACTTGGGAGTCATGAAAAGGTAACCACATCTGGCTTTGACTATATCTCAAGCACCATGTGAAACTCTCGGAAATCTTCGAAATATACAACCTGTATTACACGTACGTATCCCATGATTGCACGTCGGCTATTGAGAGCCCGGTTCAATAACCGACGCGGAGGAAATCCGTTCAACCCCACGCTGGGGCGGAGTCAATGGCCGACAAGAAAGTCATGCTGTGCATATAATAGCATTGTCAAAATGACCGGCCTTCGCTCAACTCCATTTCCAATTCCAATACACCGAAAACACAAAAATGGCTACCGTTACTGATACCGGTGCCTGCCAGGCACTCGTCCTACACGGCGCAAAGGACCTCCGAATGGTAATAGAAACCCCAAACTTCAACTAAGTAAAACTATACCTAATGTTGTCACTAGGGAACGAAGCCTGTTACTGCCCCCACCGGATCCGAAGTCCAAGTCGCCATCCGCGCTACTGGTCTCTGCGGATCAGACCTTCACTACTACAATCACGGCCGTAATGGCGACTTCGTTGTTCGCGAGCCCTTCTGCCTGGGCCATGAGTCCTCTGGCGTCGTAACCGCCGTCGGACCGGAAGCCACCACCCTGCAAGTTGGCGACCGGGTCGCGCTTGAAGTTGGTCTGCCCTGCCGCAAGTGTGTCCTCTGCAAACAAGGCCGCTACAACATCTGCCCCGAAATGAAATTCCGGAGCAGTGCCAAAATCTTCCCCCATCTCGACGGCACCCTCATGGAACTCACCAACCACCCAGCCGAAATGTGCCACAAACTCCCCGACTCAGTGTCCTTCGCCGGAGGCGCTCTTGTCGAGCCCCTGGCCGTCTGTCTACATGCCGTCCGGCGCTCGCATCCCCCATCCAAGGAGGAGGTGCAACTGGCCGAGTCGCTGGGTGACCAGTCCGCTGCTTTGATCTTTGGCGCTGGCGCCATCGGTCTACTTTTGGCTGGTGCGCTTGCAACAGCTGAGAACTTCTCGAACATTGTCGTGGCAGATATCGACCCGGCACGCTTGGCAATCGCCGAGTCGCTTAACCTCGGTCTCAAGACTGCCCTCATCCCCAAGGCGGACCCTGCAAACCCGCCTCCGGCTAAGGATGCCCCTCACGCCGAACAAACTGCCTATGCCTTGCAAAACGCCCAGCGTGTCGCTGCTACCCTGAAGGAGACTATTGGCCTGGCCTCTGGTTTCTCTCGTATCTATGAATGCACGGGTGTACCTGCCTGTGTGCAGGCAGGTATATACGCCGCTGCTCCAGGTTCGGTTCTGGTGCAGATTGGTATGGGAAACCCCATTCAGACTCTTCCTGTGGGTGCGGCAGCTCTGCGGGAGGTTGATGTTATCGGTGTTTTCCGGTACGATGGGCACGCCTACCCCGCTGCCATCGCATTGGTAGCAAGCGGCAAGTTCAACCGGGTTGAGGAGCTCGTTGTCACCCATCGGTTGCCATTAGAACAGGGAGAGAGGGCATTTGCATTGGCCGGAAAGGGCGTTGATGAGACTGGACGACCTGTCGTGAAGGTCGTCATTGAGAGCTAGGATCTTTTGGTCCCTTTTTATCCTTTATTATTTTTTGATTAATACCCGAGGTTTGGCTTGAGAGGTTGGTGTGGTTTTTGTGGGGATAGAAAACTTATGAGATACCATGAAGAAACGGTGTATAGTAGATGAAATCCATCATGACAGAACTAGAGTGAGAGTATGGAGGAGCGTATACGTATCGGCATCCTGGTGATGTTTGGGGGGAAAATTCATTTTCAACATACAATAGAGGCACACAACTTGACACAGAGTATAAGCTCTGCAGAGTATAAACTTCAATTTAACTGACACATCGTAGGTTTCATAACTGGGTGTATGATATAATATATACTATTTCAAGCCTCCCCCAAGCAACAGACTTTGACCAGTCATATAACCAGTCGTCACAAGCATCGTCACCACGTTGGCGACTTCATCTGGAAGGCCTAGTCGGCCCAAAGGGATGCCTGCGGCAACCTCAGGAATGGCAGCGGCGCTGGGTATCATACCGGTTTCACCGATCATGGCAGGCGCAACATCGTTGACGCTAATGTTGTATTCAGCTAGTCTGGTGGAAAGATTCTTCATCATACCCGTCATTCCACCTTTCGAAGCGGCGTAATCTGTGCGCAAGTTAGTGAACGTGGGAAACATCATTCTGAGGGAGAGTGATTACATACGACATCCATTAATCCCACCTCCCTGGCCGGCAATTGAGGACATGAATACTATCCGACCCCATCGCTGACTCTTCATGTGCTCCACCACGCCCTTCACCAAGATGAATGAAGCACGTAGGTTCACATTGATTGTATAATCGAATTCTTCGAGGGGAATGTCCCATATCTGTGGGATACGCTTGCCGTATCCAGCATTGGAGACTAAGATGTCCGGTCGCTTACTATGTTGTTGGTCGATCTCCTCAAACATACGTTGAATTTCGTCTGCCGAAGACACATCCACCTTATGGACTGAGATCCGGAGATTGTAGCTGTCTGAGTGTTTGGATTTGAGTTCTTCAGCGAGTGCAGTTGTCGAAGACACATTCGTGGAATACGTCAAGGCAAGATGGACGCCTTTGGCAGCCAGCTGGCGAGCACAAGCTGCCCCAATCCTGAAAAATACTGAGTTAGACCGGTAATGGCCCGTCGTAAGTTGGTCTAGACTACCTACCCTCCAGAGGCTCCAGTAATCAGGGCCAATCGGCCAGTGATGTCATTTTGTCGCTCCATGGTGTTAACGATGCCCAAATATGTGTCTCCTGGCTTCGGAAGGAAATAGTACAAGTATGACAGGAAGAGGTAATGCGGAGCTCCTCCCGCGCATAATATTCCAGCGGGTCGGAGAATAGTCCGAGAGGGACACTGCGATCGGCTTCTGATCAAAACCCCACATTCTCATCAGCCCCGCACCAGTAACGTGGGGGGACAATGACAGTACGTTCCGTTTTGGTTCCGATCTTCTATTTGGCTGACTGGCTTTTTCTCAATAATGAGAGAATGACTTTCTGTTCCAGTCCCGGATAACCATGACTCAGACAACTAGAATAGGAGATTGGTCATATCTCCAGGCCAATTTGGCTGCCAGGCTTGTGCACGGTCTTGCCCTGTCTGATACGGATCGGGGTTCTGGAATGAATCGAACGCCAATGTGTTCGCTCCGGGTAATTGGTCTCCCGAGACGTAATCCCCAACTGCTTCAAGATCCAGCCACGAGAAATCGTTCGCAGGGCTGAATTGCATATAGTTACTTTGCTCAGGCAAGCGATGGGGTATAGCGTTACTTTGTACCTGGAAATCACTGCTCTGATGTGTTCCAGCCGGGGAGGCAATTGTCGCAGCCTTGGGCTTCCACAGCAGTTCCAGAAGCCGGGAATAACGTGAGCCAATATCATCCAGTCCAGCACTTGCTCGTTTCAGTACGTCGGTTGTTCGTGTGACCAGATCGCGCACTTTTGTTTCCTCGCTACTTGGCATAACTCCAAACGATCGAGCCTTGAACTCGAATTAGCCCTGAGACAAGTTCCAAATGGAAGCAAAACAACCGTACCTTATATAGAAAAACAGCTGCATAAATTCCGTAGAGATAGAATCTGAGCGGCATAAAGTGAAGATGTTTCTCTGGGTGCACCAAGTCAACAAGGATTGTTAAGTAAGCCTTAGCGGCATCTACGGATTCATAGATAAACCTGGCATCTTGCATCGATGCCACATCCTTGAATGTTGATCTCAGATGTTCCCTCTGTGACTGATCGTTCTTTAACTTCGACACCATTGATTGAGAGATTGCAGCCTGAAATGCGAAAGCATTAGTGTATAGCCTCAGATATTCGTATGAGAGTTGTAAAGTAGCTTGTATTGGCGTAGAACCTATAATATGTCAGTGTTGATTAGTTCGCCTGGGTCAGTGAAACCCTCAACTTACATGGCAATGAGCCCCAGAGTGACTTCCATCGCAAAATCGCGAGACGAAAATCATCCACGTATTTTACATAGTCCCCCATAAGCATCATTTGGTTGCTTGTCCGCATGCCAGAGTAAAGAACGTCATGAACATTCCCATAAAGTTGTGTTAAATCCAAAGTCGCCTGGAAGATTCTCGCGTAATCTTCATCTCCATCTTTGATGGGCTGTAAAGAAGGGAAATCTTGACTGACAAGGCCTGTCATTGGACCCGGTCCACGGGACCAGAAAGCTCGTCCGATACGGACAGATATTAACCGATCCGAAATGTAGCAGCTGGTCCATGCTAGCCTTCTGCGGGCCTCCGTCTCCGTATCCCCCGAGGGATCACCTCGGAAGGAGGTCCGATCCAAGCCTAGGAAATAGCCTGACCGTAAGGCTAGACCAACATGCATCCATGCAGCTCGATCCTCCTCACCACGACCAACGCGCTCGATACGGGGACGAAGACCCTGTGGTTCCCATTCAGCAAGTAGGAGAAGGGCCTCCACAGCCTCTACATCGCAGTCGGCACCAGCAGCTATCCCTGAAATTAATTCGTGCATATATTTCGAGCAATATTCATGGATCTCTGGTCGTTCGACTAAATCCTTCGATGCGATTGTAAGTACCGCAGTGAGCAGATGTTTCTCATTTGTGGCGAAGGAATCCAGCGCACCGCGGTTAAAGTATTTCCGCGGCACCAAAGGGAGATACGGATGGAAATTTTCGGCGTATCGAACCACCAACTGCCATACTGTTCCCGGGTCCAAGGACCGTGATTGCACGAGTCTGTAAGCCTTGATGCCACTGTTCGGTTGGAAGTCGGTTACAGTGCCATTCTGGAGAGTACTGAAGGAGAAGGTGCTGTGGGTTGTGCGCAGAGAATCAGTGTTCGTTTCAGGGGTAGGACCGTCATCACCTCTTTTGGCAATGCCTGTGAGACACTGCCAAGCATCAGATGGATTCCGTGGGACCGACCCAATGGATGCCGTATCTTCATCATCTACCGATATTGACGTCGCCGCTGGGGGCTCAGGCGGCACAAAAACAACCGGACCGGGGTATGAGGTATTTGTGGACTGGCGATTGTCAGAAGCGGTTGAGCTGATCGATTCAACAACAGATTCCTGTCGGCCGGAAAGGGTTGTTTCTGGGGTGAAGTTCTTCATTTTGTTCTTGCGGATACGGCGACCTCCACGGTTTGAACTCCCCAGAATGCATTCGCGGCCATCTCGGAGACACCGCTTGCAAGGTGGTACTCCAGGATTGCCGTTACTATCTCTGTAGCTGTTGATTAGCTCAGGAGAAGGAAATGCCGACTAAATAAAGCTAGTGACAAGAAGTACCACAACTTCTCAATCCGTGAACTTACAAATCGCATTTCGATTTTCGCTGCCTGCAATGCAAACAGGCTCTCGACACGCGCTTCATCAAATGGTCCGAGCGAGATTTCGGCCGCGTCGCCGGTGTGCTTTCCGGCTGCGAGGACCGCTCTTCCTGTTCCATTTTTGCCCTTGAGAGGAACAGAAAGAAATGTTGGATGAGGAAGAGGGCGGAGAGAAAGCTGTCCGATACAAAATTAGAGGTAACACGTCAGAAGTGACATTTTCATGGACGCAGTGTTAAAGGCAGGTTTTGACAACGCGTTAAAGCTCGTAAATAGAGCCCAGGTGCTACTCCAAGTAAACCAAGCAAGAAGCCAATTGAGACCGACTCAGGTTGAAATAAACTGTAAGATAGCGATTGGAAAATAGCTCCGCTGTTCTGGAGATCGACCGGCAAATTGTTATTATCTTTGGGGTAATCTTGGAGGCGCTCGTGCTTTCCCCACACTGAAGGTTTTTTTTTGGAATTGAAAATCCGTACTATGCAGAATGCATGGAATAAAGTATTACCTCCCAGTCCTGTATTCTAAATTGTCGAGTCAACGGCCAAGGTTGATCGGGATGTGTTCAATGCATGCATCGCTAACAACTTGGAGTTGCTAGTGACCCACGGTTAAAGCTACCTACCGTTGCAGGTGTTTTAATACTTGGTTCCATACATACATACATCTGTATTATAGTTTGGACAGTATTAAATGTCTAAGAAGCAACATCCCCTGATGAACTTCCTTCATAGACTAACCTGAGAAGGTTTGAAGTTATCTAGACGAAGGCGATCATGAAATGCTTATTTTATCGTCTGTTCACTCATTCTCTTCATCCAAAATCCTTGAAATTGTTTCCACATTCCTATTTGGCAACGTATTATATAGGCTATATAGTTCATGTGAGATTCAGAAGTAAATCTAGGTGACTTGGTCTCTCTTGAAGGATCTCAGGAAGCAATTATAGTCAACCAATTCTTCTAGAGTCTCAACGACCATGAGATAGTTTACCTCCCACCAGAGATCTATTCAATCCCTGTCGTCCATTGGGCTTTTGCTACGTGTTACCTTGTCTTTGACTGTAGAATACGCCGGAGTTTTGATATCTCTCATGGAGACTCGTGATATGCTAGCTGCCACATCCTAGGGGCTTTCACTGAATGGATATTACAATAGTTGACAGAGGATTATCGCCACCCCTGAAGCCTATCTATAGTGGGTTATGGTAAATCACAATCAAGATCAAGTGTACCACATGGTCCCGTGACGGTAATCATACGTAGCACGTGCTTTCTGGATGCTTGGCAAGGAAGGTTCAATTACCGACTGCGGGGATTCGGCGTTTGATCATCGTTCCGGCAATAGGAATATCCGTTTCGGGTAATGTCTCTATTGCCCCGCACGTGGGGGGACATTTATTATGAGTGGAAGAATCATCGCAATGACAACAAGAAGATAAAAATAAGACTCTTTTATTGATTCCCAGGTGCAATCTTGATTCACAGCACTTGAAGAAGAGCGAGAGCTAAAGGCGAAAAGCGGATCTCAACCTTATATCTTGGACTCTACTTGATACCGCAGCAATCACAATGTCGGCTTCACTCTTTTCGCTGAGCGGAAAGACCGCTATCGTCACAGGAGGAACAAGAGGAATTGGACAGGCAATGGCTTTTGCGCTTGCAGAGGCTGGCGCTGATATCGTGCTGATTCAGGTTGGTGTTCCCTGTGATTATTTGACGCCGTATGACAGGCCACATTAGTTACATAGGATGCTGACATAGGAGTGATATCAGAGAGACGAATCTAACACTTCCACCCGTGATGAGATCATTAACCACATTGGCCGGAAAGCCTGGATTCATGTAGCGGAGTTATCTAGTCGGGATGCAATTAAAGGGGTCATTCCGGCGTTAACTAGCCAAGGCCTGAAACCGGAGATTCTGCTAAATTGTGCCGGAATCCAAAGAAGGCATCCAAGCGAGCAATTCCCAGATGAGGACTGGGATGAGGTGAGCTTACCCCTTTTCTACACGGACCAGATGGTTTAGTTCCTTCCTGCCGGATGAAAAAGCTAATGGCGGTTGCTGGTTACGTAGGTGATCCAAGTGAATCTGACATCAGTATTTACACTATGCCGTGAATTTGGCGCCTATCTGTTGGCGCGAGATGCATCTGAGTTCCCGACTGGTCGTCGTGGATCGATTATCAATGTTGCTTCCCTCCTGTCGTTCCAGGGCGGCATCACTGTCCCTGCCTATGCAGCTTCCAAGGGAGGTATTTCCCAATTGACCAAGGCACTCTCGAATGAGTGGGTCGCCAAGGGCATTAACGTGAACGCTATCGCGCCCGGATACATTGCAACGGATATGAACACGGCTCTGATCAATGATTCGAATCGTAACGCAGGTATTATGGCCAGGATTCCGGCTGGGAGATGGGGCAGCCCAGACGACTTCAAGGGTGTGATCGTGTTCTTGGCTAGCCAGGCAAGCAGTTATGTCTCCGGAGAAGTTATCTGCGTCGACGGAGGTTGGATGGGACGGTAAACAAGCATGGCAGAGAAAGCTCCATATAGAATAGGGTTCACATGTACATATTTTCGGAGCCCAAGTTCCGAAGCCTTTTTAATGACTGATAGGCCATTGTTTCAACGTTCGAATCAAGAAAAAGATACCATTCCACCGTTCCTACACCGACACATCAGTTTCGACTGATAAACTAGCTTGTCAACCAGTTGTGTTGACTTTGCTTTCGTTAGTCATGCCACGTTTTTAGCCATGTTCTGAATATATTGCTGGCATGAGCTAGGCTGCGATTAATATCTCCTGATAAGTTCAGGGCCCAGGCCCGAGCGTTTAGAGAAACTATCGAATCTCCAGTGCCTCTCAGAGTGGGTTAGCCTTATTTAGCCCTATACCGGCAAAGTCTTTAGGCAATGGAAATCGAGACCTTAATCCTGGGATGAGCCTTCAATTTCAACGGCGTTCCTATTAGGTGAAAAAAATTGTTCATTAATCGGGGCAGAATGGGAAAAATTCAGCCCAAGTCGCCAAAGTGGAAAAGCCCACCGTTGTCAAGAGTCAAGACCAAAACCTGGGCAATAGCAGGGCAAAATAACATTACCCAATATAAGGAATAAATTAAAAGTCTTGGGACCCGTGACCACCATGTGACTTTGCCCACTCCGCCCATCAACAAAGAATGGATCGTGAATGCAACCATTGTTTCATTCTGAAGCACCCAAAAACTGTCTTACCAGTCTTGGTTTACAAGAGCGAACTGCTTTTTCACGATGTGTACACTGTCCACCTTCGCTATTTTCTACCTAACTTTGCCGGTGGGTCATCGATACTACCTACCGAGCAAGTTTTGACCAATACAAGGCGCGGGTTCCCATTAACTTCGCGAAGCTGAAACGCACGCAATGCGCCTTCGTGATCAACTAGGTTCGAACACCTCACGGGAAGTGGCGAGACTCTTGGATCATAAAAGCTGCAAGCCATGGAAGTAGTGGCTGGATGCCTTTTACCTACTCGGCGGCTATAATCCACAGGCGATGCTATCGGTCGGATCCTATCAGCAAGGGTCCGTGGGCCACATAGAGGACCCCATTCCTCGACGGTGAATGGATCAAGTTCGCCAAGTCGAAACACCGATCTCCTTATGGACTCCCTGCCGAAATAAGACCGTCCTTGACGCCTTCCTTAGCGCTGGGAAAAGAACCCTTCCTAAGACCACGCCACTTTCGATTGCTAAAAAAATTCAGTGGGCTAGTTATTGGTCCTTGTTTACCAACCAGCACCCTGCAAGCTCAGATCCGCAGTGGTCTCCATGGTTGCCTTTTAAGGTGAAGATATTCCTAAATTGCAGCGCGGATCCTGATGTCAGGCAACTTTCGTTATCGGCTTCTAAACTCTACATTTCTTCTTTTTCGTCATTCTCTTCCCTATCGCTCGATTTTTTGACGAATTCAGCTGGCTCTGATAACATTTCAACACATTCTCTTGTTGTCTGCGGGCATTAACGCTCTTCTACGTATTAGAATTGCTGGCAAGTTGGTCAGGGGCTTTTCCCCCTTTATCGTCTCCACCAACTGTTCACTGCCGACGTTTGGTCCGTTCGTATCGTAGCTGAAGAGCTTTGTCTTAGTCAATAGACACTCATTCGTTTCTCTCGCTCTTTTGAGATTTTTACTTATAACATCCTCTCTTTATTTGTCGCTTGACGTTGAGCGTCTATTAGCCCCCCTTGCTGGATTCCTTGGTTTAGACTATGCATGTAGGAGGATGCGAGTAAGTAAATCTCGAAGGCTGGATAGCTGCTGGTGTTGACTGACCATGCCTTAGATTTGAATTCACTGGAGATTCCAAAATATCTTTTGTCCCACTGAGATACAATCACCCTTGAAAGAAACGTTTCTTTCAATTGCGGACAATTTAATTGTTGGAAGCGATAGCCTGGTAACACCCGCGACTTATCATCGATATAAGGACATTGTTGCATTCATTCGAGTGGCATTGTCTCTTATTACGGCAGTTTGGCGATCCTCCGTTGCTTTCATCCTCAGTGAAGGACCACTCCATTCCACTCGTTCCCCCGCCATCCAGCATTCTTTATCACGTCATATTCCATACGAGATTAGCTTCGGCCTTTCACATCGGCAATCCTTTATCACCCCCTTGATTCACGCTCGTTTATTCTGAACTCATTATAGTATCCCAACTTCAACGACCAGACTTTACTCTGGGCCATAGGGAGCCCCAACTTTCGATGGATGATCTTCGTCGGCACATCACCCCACGAGGCTTTGGGACCAATGCCACGTACGTCTACGAGTTTTCACGAGGACTAGGTGGTGTCAACGTTCCCCGAGATGTCATTATCACGCGAATTATCTACGTCTCAGTTCTCGCCCTGGCATTTGTTGTCTTCTGCGGTCGGTTTGCCCAAATAAGTCATGCTTACCTCCGCCATATCACCTCGTTGAACTCGAGCAAAAGACAACAGACATACTGGAGTGTCGAAGAGTCCGACACATGGACAAACATCAAGAAACATCTGTTATATTCGCCTCTCGGCAGAAAAAGGCACAATCGAGAAATACAGCTTTCTTCCGCCATAAATGTGGGTACCTTGCCCTCTAGATTCCAAACGATTCTGATCCTACTGTATGTTGCAAGTCAAGTCGCTTATTGCACTATACTCGACTATCGCGTGAATGAGAAAAAGGCCCTTATTGCTGAGCTTCGTGGACGGTCGGGAACGTTGGCTGTGTTGAATATGGTCCCGCTTTTCCTCCTTGCAGGACGTAACAACCCGCTGATCTCAATCTTGCACATAAGTTTTGACACATACAATTGTCTTCACCGATGGTTAGGCCGCATTGTTGTGATTGAGAGTGTTGTGCACACATTCGCTTGGGCAGTCAATGCAGCCGAAGAAGTAAGCGTCTCAGACATGCTAAAGCGCTTGTGTGATGAGCCTTTCTTCACTTGGGGCTTGGTTGGAACTGTTGCGTTGGTCTTCCTCTCGCTTCACTCACCTTCACCCGTCCGGCATGCTTTTTATGAAACCTTCCTCCATCTCCACCAGCTTGCTGCCTTGTTGGCTTTTGTTGGTGTGTGGCTTCACCTGGATCTCGATGGCCTACCTCAGAAACCCTGGGCCATAACGATGGCCGCCATCTGGATCTTCGATCGGGCAGCTAGATTTTTCAGGCTGTTGTATCTTAACATCTCGCCCAGGAAAGGAGCCACCAAACTGGTTGTCCGGGCTCTCCCAGGTGAGGCCTGCAAGGTGACGTTTCACTTGCCCAAGCACGTTCATATCAACCCCGGGAGCCACGTGTATACTTACATCCCAAGCGTCTCCTTGTGGATGTCCCATCCGTTCTCAGTTGCTTGGGTTGACCCCTGCAGTTCTGTAACGAATGCAGCAGAACCGGAAAAGTTCGCCAAAAGCCCAACTTCTACTGGAAGCATGAGCCCATCGCTCCTTGAGAAACAACCCGTGGTTGATCTAGACGACTACATGAGAGAAAGTCAAGAGCCAACATCCGTCTCTCTTATCGTGAGTGCTCGTCAGGGTATGACGAGAAAGCTATACAACAAAGCCCTCATTGCGCCCAATCAAACACTGCACCTTTCAGGATACATCGAAGGACCGTACAGGTCACACGTCTCTAACATGGGCAGCTATGGAACTGCCGTACTCTTCTCTGCCGGTGCAGGTATCACCCACCATATGCTGTACGTCCGCGACCTGATCATCCGCGCATCCGAAGGCCGTGTAGCCACGCAAAAAGTCTACCTCATCTGGTCCGTCCGTAGCACAGAGCATCTCGCCTGGGTGCAAGAGTGGATGGATGAGATCCTCCGCCTCCCCGGTCGCCGTGAAATACTGACAATCAAGCTCTTCGTCTCGAAACCAAAGAGCAGCCGGGAGATCGTTTCACCCAGCGCCACCGTCCAAATGTTCCCAGGTCGGTGTCGTCCCCATGTCGTCCTGGATGAGGTCATCCCCAACCGCGTCGGTGCCACCATCGTTTCCGTTTGTGGGCCAGGTGCATTCGCAGACGAGGTTCGTGCTGCTGCCCGAGATAACATCGGCAAGGGTGCAGTCGTGGATTTTGTTGAGGAGGCGTTTACATGGTAACACTGTCTCGTCTACCTTACAAATGCTCCATATCAACATTTTGTCTTCTTGTTTAAAATTTTGTCTGTAGAATATTTTTTATCCTCGTAATATCTACCCTCCTGTCTGTCTGCCTTGTACCAGACAACCTAGGCGTCTCGGTCGTGGTCCGTACCTCTGAATATACAATGGATTCTTTGAACATTTATCGGAAGAACCCCCTATATAGAAAGTCGAGAGTTGACTCTCACCAGCTTGAAGAAATCAAAGATCAATTCAACTCGGAAAGACGAGGTGTCTACAAAATCTACGCATAAACACTTAAAAACAACGAAAAGGATTATAGATTCATTGCGATAATGCATTAGATTTGAGATGTAATATTCACTATGGCTATAGTTGCCTTCTAGACATGTATATGCAAGTCTAACAAAGAGGGGAGTAAACCACCAAATATCCAAAATTTTAAAACAAAAACACAAGAAACAATCCAAGCTCAAGGCAAGGAAATTGGATATATCGTACAAAAGCATGTACAAAGAACCAAAAAAGAAACAGAAATATAGAGAACATCAAAACGTGATATGGTATGTGGTATATACGTTAAATCAGAACTCATGGTTCATAACCAGAGGAACAGAACGAAACCTCGACTCTATACATCGAGGTATCAGGTATCCAACAATTAATATATACCAGAATGATATAAACAGAATAAAAGAGATATTAAACAAGAAACTCTAAGAAGGAACCAGATTCAAGATCCAGTTTTAGTTCTTAGACCGCGAGCCCTTAGGCACACGGGCAAGCCAGTAAATGAACACCGCGGCGGCGATGTTGAAGACAATGAAGGCCCACATGATACCGAAGTTGCGCCACCGGTCATCGTAGTAACTGCTAACTGCAGACAAGAAGGTGTCTGTACTCGAGATCTGGCAGTAGGAGCAGGAATCGGTGGCATTGTTGTTTTCCAAGTAGCCGCCGACGGTTCCGATGTAATCGCTCATGTAGTCGTAACAGGTGGTGTTGGGTGGTGGGGTGAGGTGCAGGAATTCGACCTTTTCGCAGACGGCGGTGGTACGACCGACACCTGTTGAGAGCATTCCTGACACTAGGTATGTGAATGGGGAAACACGGTACATAAAGATCCAAAAGCCGGGGAGGGTTTCGGGGGTAGCGAGGACACCACAGAAGATCAAACACAGGGAGAAGAGCAAGTTTGCAAGGTTACCACCTGTCTCAGCGAGCTCGATACCAGCGATCATCATGTGCGCGAAGGTAGAGGTAAACAGGAGGAAGGAGAGAATAAGCAACCACATAAGGGCTCCACGCTCGTGGACACTGTCGGTGGCTTCAGCATTGCGATAGAGGCCGATTGGATAGTACCAGCAAACAAAGATAATGACACTCATGAGAGCATTCCAGGGGAGTTCGACCACGATGTTGGCTGTCATGAATGCTTTCCAGGAGTATGCCTTGGATGGTCTTTCACGAGCCTCATAGAGGGCACGTTGGGTGACAAAGTTGGGCATAATTTGTTGAACAAGGTTACCGAAGATAGTCATCAACATAAAGATACTGAACATCTGGTTTTGGAGACCCTGTCTGCTGTTTTCTGCGTGGAAGAAAGAGAAACCGATGTAGAGAGATGTGAGAATGCAGAGAGTTGCCTTGGAGTAGATGTAGACTGGTGTCCGCCAGTACTGAGAGAACACGCGGACGAGACACTCGTACAGCTGGACACTGAAGGGTGCGGCGAATTCGTTGAAGCTAGTTCCATCGGTGTGAGAAGGATCAACTGACTTCTGTGAAAGCGTAGATTTCAGCTCTGCAAGGTGGTTGCGGACAGCTTCGCGCTCAGGGCTCTCACGCCACACGGCAGGCCAGTCAACATCACTGTGTGACCCGGGAGCGGCACCAATAACTTCAAGCATCCATTCAGCTGGGTTTGCCTCAAGAGGAAGTTTCGGGGCACCATTTCGTTCGAAATAGCTCGCGAGAGTAGATGATTTTTCTCCAATTTCACCGAAATACACCGTCTTACCACCTTTAGCCAGGAAGAGTAGACGGTCAAAGCGCTGGAAGAGCATAGCGGAAGGCTGATGAATGGTGCAAAGAATGGCTTGACCATGCTTAGTCAAGGTATCAATAAGATCAAGAATAGACCACGAAGTTTGACTGTCCAGACCGGACGTGGGCTCGTCGAGGAACAGAAGCAGCTGGGGCTTGGCAGCCAATTCAACACCGATAGTCAGACGCTTCCGTTGTTCAACATTCAGACCTGTACCATATTAGACATGAACGAAATATATGAATGCACGGAAAGAGAATATAGGCAGAGTGACGGGAATTTACCTTCACCAGGAACACCGACGACCGCATCTGCGTACGCTTCCATTCCAAGCAGTTTGATAACCTCTTCGACATAATCGAGCTTTTCCTGACGGCTAACATGTGCAGGCTGGCGAAGGATAGCACTGAATCTCAGGGCCTCACGCACAGTGGTGGTATGAAGGTGAAGATCTTGTTGCTGAACATAACCCGTCTTTCGCTGGAAAGATTGATCACGTATACGGCCATCGACCAGCATCTCACCACTTACCACACCCATTGTCACACGAGTAGCAAGTACATCCAGGAGCGTTGTTTTACCAGCACCAGACACACCCTATATAACAATGTCAGAAACAGAAGAAAAATATAACGAGGTCACGACAGTAAGCTTACCATGAGAGCGGTGCAAGTACCGGGCTTGACCCAGCCATCGACATGATCGAGAATGCGCCGAGGTTCATTCTTGATCTTGATGTCGTAACACACATCCTGCCAGTGGAAAATGGCCTCCTGCCTCTGAATCGCAGCACCTGCGCCGGCACTGGATTCGTCCGTCTTCTCGGTGGCAGATACTTCGTTGTGGGTCTCAACATCAGCCGCACCACGAGAATAATGACCACGGCGGAAGAGCAGAACTTCACCCTTGGACTTAGCCTCTGAAATGAACTCAGTAGCAGCCAAATGGGTGATCATGAAAAACACCATGAAGGCGAACATGATACCCAGGTTTCTCCACTTGTGGCTCTGGTAGTATTGGAAACTCTCCCGG
This sequence comes from Aspergillus pseudonomiae, assembly GCF_009193645.1. NCBI lineage: Eukaryota > Fungi > Ascomycota > Eurotiomycetes > Eurotiales > Aspergillaceae > Aspergillus > Aspergillus pseudonomiae. Next base: position 63,849 of record NW_022476046.1, on the reverse strand, counting down.
AGGTAGTCGTCGCCGTAAACATATTCAGAACCAGCAATAGCACCGACTGTAGAGCAAATCTTATACTCCAGAGGGACATCCTTGTAGGTTGGGATAAGCTCTGCGGCAGAGCATTTCCATTTGGTGTTGTGAAATTCATTGACCATCAAGCTTTCAAAGCCATAGGCAATGGGATCAAGGTAGTTCATCCATCGCGACCAACCAAGCATATTCCGAGTAGGGATGGTGAAACCGGTATAGATAACCAAACCCAGAATAAGGATGGCGGCAGGCACCAAAGCTTGAGAGAGAGTCCTGGAAGAGGCGGCTATCGTACGGAAAAGCATGGACATGGTCATCGTAGTCACAAAAGTAAACAGAAGAAACACGAAGAATGGGCCCGGCTCGCGGCGAAGATTCGTCATGAAATAGAGAGTAATGTTGAATATTATTGCGTTTGCGATCTTGTAGGGCATGTCACAAAGCATAGATGCGATAGCTTCGGCGAACGGGTGATACATTGCGTAACGGGCCTGTTTCTCGACAATGGGACGTTGTGCGTACAGAGTTAAAATCTATGCGGTGAACTGATTAGTGTTGTCTCAAAGCCAATGAGGAGAAATAACTGCACATACCTCGAGCGCACTGGAAAATGCGTTAAGCAACACAGCAAAGAAAAGTAAAGCGCCACGCGAATAGAAGCTTGACGTATCATGTTGCAAATTGTAGAAAACACTTCCAATAATCAAGGCCATAATGAAATTTCCAATCAATTGACTCATGGTCAAACTGGAATCACCCTTAAGACGTTGAAACCCGCGGATCATGCAGAGTCTGACCTGTTCATAGATGGACACTGTATACGGAGACCCCACGCGCCTGCAAGAAGATACGATTAGCACCCAGAGAGATTTCTTGCATCTTGCCAATGAACTTACTGGTTCTTCGCCTGCATTGCTCTGCGGGACTCAATGAATTTCTGAACTGATTCACCACCCAGTGGGAATTCCCGGTTATATTCCTCGATTTCCCTTATCAATTTCGCATGTGCCTCGCTGTTCTTCCAGGCAGCAGCGAATTCATCTGGGGTTCGTGGAACCTTGCCCTCGTAGCCCTTCTTCACAATACGTTCAGATGGACTGGTAAGGGAGGTAAGGAAATCGGCAGTCGTTTGACGCTCTGGACATTCGAATCCCATGTTGGTGAAGAATTCCTTTGCTTCATCTGTGCGACCAAAGTAGATCTGTCTACCTTCATACAAAACAGTCACTTTGTCGAAGACATCATAAGCGCTCTGAGAAGCCTGGTAGATGGCCACTGCAACTGTGGCACCAGCATATTTCGTCATCAGATTCAGGGTCTTGCAGAACTCCAAGGCGTTTGCACTATCCAGACCACGGGTACTGTTATCCCAACACTGGAGAGGACTGCCGCTGAGAGTCGCCTCTGCAATACTGACACGCTTTCTCTCACCACCACTGACACCACGGACAAAGTCATTACCGACTCTTGTGTTAATGGTATGCGTAAGACCAAGCATGGCCATCACAACATCGCGCATATGCTCGGCGTATTGCTCTCTTGAGACGCCGGGGAACCGATTCCGTGGACAACGGGTAAGTGCAGCGAACTTCAGGGTATCACCAACAGACAGCTGAGGAAAGTGGACATCGGTTTCGGCGTTATAGATAGCTTCACCACGGAACTGTCTCCGCATTTGTTTGGCGGGAATACCCTGGTAGTTCAATTCGGATTTATCGTCCATATAGATACCGTTCATCTCACCAGCGAGCGTTTTCAAGAAAGTCGAGCATCCACTTCCAGGTCGTCCTAGCACGACCAACATCTCGCCGTTCTTCACGAGGCCGTCGAAGTCACGCAGAATCTGAATCTTCTGCTTACCTGTGCCAGTGATCGCACGGAACAGGGCACCAGCTTGAAGGACCATGTTGAACACATCCTTTTGGTAATCCGTCGGACTTCCATAACCGTGAATGCTGAGATTGCGGAACGAGATACCAGCTTCACGCCTGGGGTGTTTTTCCGGATCACGAGACGTAAGGGCTAACAGATTCTTCATCCAGTTCTTTGCCTTGAAGTTGGGGCCGAGAGGATTCAAAGTGGAATCCTCCTTGGTTTCCAGGAATGGATTCTCCACATTCTGGCTGACAGAGTATCTCGTCGATTGACGCGTCAGTTGCTGTGCCAGGCGTGTGACCTCCGCTTCTGCGATCTCCTCATCGTATTTGGATCCATCTTTGTCCAAAGCGGTATCGGACGTTCTTGCGCTGTCGTTTTCATCGAAGATCGCCAATGACTCCCCTCCGGTCACAGGAGCTTCACTTTGAGCACCAACTGTTCGGGCGGGGTCGAGATTAGGGTTTATAGTCCCCAGAAGAGACATGGTGGTTAGAAGGTAGAGACGTCCAGTCTCGAGGTAGTATTAAAAGGTACTGAAAAGGGAAAGTAAACGACCGTGCCGGGGTATAAGGGGTATATATTAGTATATATATATTATTATTATTATAAGAGTTCGTCCATGTGTTCAGATCTGTAAAAGAAAAGAACGTAGATAATCAGGGGGGGGAAGGAGGAGGGTGCCATCTAATAATAAAGGTCCCTTTATACTAGCTACGGCCAACTCCGTATTTGTTTCTGATTTCCATTCCAGACGAAGGAAAGGGAGTCTAATGAAAAGACTAGGCGGATCAGAGTCTGGGCCACTCGTCAAATTTAACTCCAACAAATGAGAATAAAGAATTCAACGAGCAGGCGAATCGGGTCCTGGAAATTTAGGCGTCCGGACCCATCATCAATACGGCAGAGCCGAGTATTTCACTCCGGTGCGTACAATACACCCGGGTCACAGGATAAGCGAATCCCGTTCTTATTCTGGTAATTAAAGCAGATATCATGGATTCATTGGGTCACCACTGGTCAGCTCTATTTGCCATTTATGGGGCATGTCCATGAAAAAGCTACGAGCATTTCCGCTTAAGGCTGACTTGATCCATGTGTCTGAGAACAGATTGCATAATGACTCATGTCTACTCATCGATAGTTATCCTGACTCTCGCAAGCACCTTAAAAGGTTAAAACCCATACTGCGCAGGTTATTGGCGGTTTCGCGTATGGAGGACAACACATCGGGTGAGGCTCAATATCAAGATGCATCGGTTACACCGACGTTGATCACAATTGAATTGTGCTGTGAAAGAAATACAAAAAGAAAACAATTGTGTTACATAGTCGGGTTGCGCAATGAGCTTGGTATGCCCATAATTCGACAAGACATGGAATGTGGAACATCGCGTACGATTCGTATCCCCCGTATACATTGTCGCCAAGAAAGGCAAATGATGGCCAAAAAAATTCTCCGTTGTACTCGAAAAACTCGAAAAACGTGGCAACGAAGACTTTCCTGAGCCTGAAACCTGGTGCATTGACTTCAAGGAGTTTAGTCTCGGTGGAAGGTGGGGCGGGAACTTCAAAATCCGATGTCCGGGTTCTTCGCCTCCTTTACGGTACAGTATCGGGTGCGCCAGATCCGAGATCCTTCGGTTTATCTATTATGGTCCTATTCTAGCTGCATTCTGTGCTGCATTCCAGCGATTGCCCTTTTCGGGCAGCTGATGTAAGCTCTGATAACCTAAAGATGATGCTTTCTTTGATGTATGGATTGTCTATTGGATGCACTTTCCACACCGACCCCCAGGTTTTCCTGTCAACGAAGGATATCCTCCCCACATATGTATGCCTCGGGCCCTCATGACCGCGGTTGAGTGGATAACATTCAGACACATTCCTCCACAGATCTATCTGAATTCCGAACCTTCTTTAGAGTTGGAGAAGAACATGGTCATGACGCGCCTACCTAGATCTGGATAATGATCACGTCTCCGTCGGGGGTCCACATTACCGGATAAATTGTACATACCCTCAATCCCAGCTTTATTTATGCTACCGTGAATCTGGAGATAGAGCGGAGTTAAGGCATCATATGTATAACACATTCTACATACGTATCAACTTGTGCCTAATCGATGTTGCCTAATTGGGATCATGCTTTAGTTAACTAACTAGACCTCGGTTGCATCAAAGTCGAGAAGCTTTGTATCTCGGGATCTGTCACATTCGGGCCTTGTTTGGTACACCGCCAACTGGTATATATCACAATAGCATAACATACAACGACAATAGTGGCCCAGGTTAAGCCTAAAGATACAGGACATATGCAAGGATATCCAAGTGGAGGCCTCGGGCTCTCTCGGACACAGTGGGAACAAGACTATTGGATGTGCTATATTACAAGTGATTACGCCGAGGATTCAACTTTCAGAAGGGCTTGGCCCTTGTGACCGACTGACGGCGACTGTGGCAGTGTTGAGGAGTATTCTCCAGTTGAACTAAGGCTCGTCCCGTACCCAGGCTAAGCACGCCATCTTATCAACTGTATTGTAGGCACAGTGGCTCAACTTACTGCGTACCGCAAGACAGATATTTCAGTGCCGATGCCTTGCCGCTTATGCAATTCTAGATTAACTTGTTCATATAACACGAAAATACATATGTTTGTCCATCTCGGGTTTTTGGTAGATCTTGATCTATTCTATATGCACATTCATTAGATGTCTAGTTTCCTTGCTAAAGTATAAGAGAGGATGTTAAATGAGCCCTAAGATCACCGTTCTACACAATGTCGTCCCCGGAGTCGTTCATCTAAGAAGGCTGCTGCGTATGATGACCTCTCTGCGGGCAAAAACTTTGTCCTCATTAAATGCAAATGGTGCAGTGGAGATGATGGCGTATCTAGTAGGTATTAGCAATTTTGGTGGTCGGCCCGTAAAGTCCTCGGGCTGTTAATATTATATCTAAAGTATGTGGTTTCTATATACTAGATACCGTGAAGTTGTTGAATCTATAGAAAATATCCTGCAATAGCGATATGAAGACCACAAGGCCACCAACAGCCTTCCACTTCTGCAAAAGTGTACATGTATGTAGTCTTCCAGAACTATAGGTCAAGGTCCTGCAGCAACTTCTATTTGATCTTCCACGGGCATATCGACCTTGTTTCCTTCTGTATTACAGGTGGAAGCCGCAATCAGGTATTTTTTTTACCGACTTAGGGAGCTTGAACAGCTCCCGGACCTACGTCTGTATCAAAGACACCAACACGCTAATCTTGCAACTTGGTGGGAATCCTTCTCGTTGCCTCTGTTTACGGAGACCAAATACGAGGCAAGGAAGCTCTGTCCTTGGAAGGTGTAAGGGGATGAAGGACCAATTGTTGTGAATTTTGGTGGTACTGGACTGGGAGCCGCCGCCTAGGGCTATATGCTAGATAATCGCCGTGCCACTCCAGGAACACTGTTACATGCAAGTACGAAGCACGACCAGATCCTCAAATGACCACTTTAGCGCAATGTGGTACGCATGCTCCCCGGGCTCTTATCCATAAGAATATTTATGCTTGGTATGTATCTAGATCTTCCTTTCCCTCTCTGAGAGAGTCAAGTGGGCCTAGCTTTCAACAACAAGCTTCAAACCGGTTGCCGGTTCGGTACCAAGGCGAGGCATCCTTTTGGAAGATGTTATGATTTACAGATGTAGGGGACATCGTCGACCCAACATACTCGATATTGTTCGTGATCATTATCGTGTCAAATTTGAAAGAGACTAGTTAGACAGGTCTAGTTTGACTCCATGAATTGCCCTCGGCTAGTATGCATACAGTACTAGTACAGCCCCATAGTGAGATCTACGACTCTTCTTCTTCCTCGTCACTTTCGTCGTCGATCGGTTCGACAAGGAGATTGCCTCCTCGACCGACCTTGTCTCGGATGGTCCCTCCGGCCCCGACTTCATATATAACCCGGGGCATAGGGGAAACGAGTCGAAACCCGTACTGATGCTCAAACCCATCTGGCTTCTCAACATCCGTGGGTTTCTCGTGGGACTCTTGCAGGATATCGTAGCACTCGACATATGCATATAGCTCTTCAAGGTCAGCTTCTGGCGCGAACTTCCGAATAACACGTTCGCCTGAGGGCAGTCGAATGCTAACACGAACGGCATCTTTGACATCCGCGCTCGGTTCGTCCGGGATAGCCTGTGCCCGCCAACGCTTCCACTGCTGAAAATCGTGGAGCCGCTTCTCCTCCGCGGCTTGGCGCTCTGCAGCCTCTTGTTCCTCCCGTTGTCTAGCTGCCTCAGCTTCCCGTCTTTGTCTCGCTCGCTCCCGGTCAATGGCCAATGAACGCTCGTAGGCGGAGTCTTGTTGCTCCCGTAGACTGCGGGAAGCCTGTTGCTCGGCCCGAGTGGCCCCGATCCTCTCTAGAGGCTCCTTGTGCTGTGAAATGGCGGTTCGTAGTTTCTCAGTAAGCTCTGACGGCGACGTAGTTCCAGATATTCTAGAGACGACGGACATTGCCGTCGAGGATACATTGGGAGTGTGAACAACGGCAGCTGCGAAGGGGAACTTGGTACACCGGAGAGAGTTTGCGACCTGGTATGCCTCCGAATCCTGTACATTACCTCCCCATACAATGACGTCGTTTTGCGGGTCATTGACAAAATCGATAACCTCCCGGGACAAGAGGGTGTCTCGGACCCAACCGTTCGTGTCATCATGCTCAGGGGCCAGGAGAACTACGAGAAGAAATTTGAGATCACGGTGGGCTTTTTCTAGAGCCATATTGTATCCATTCTCCAAGAAAGGCAGCGTGTTGGCCCCGTATTCCTCCTCGAACTCTCGAATGAACCTGGCGGCCGTGTCTTTAGGCCCCAGCGGCCGGCGTCCATTGGTGTTCCGTTGTGTACCGTGAAGAGCTGAGCTGGCCGTTGTATTGAAGAAACGGGGAAGGAAAGGGAACAGAGTTCCAAAAAGGCGGAAGGAACTGTAAAGTAATCGGTATAGAAGATTGATCGGGGTGAACAGAAGAGCTAGTAGGAAAGGCGGACGATAAACCGGTTGTCCTTCTGGTTGAGTCTCGACTCGGGGAGCAGGATCGGCGGCACGCACAGCCGAGGTGAAGTTTGCGGTGAGGTCATCTGTCATGAGATTTTGTGTTTGACGATTAGGTCGAGGAGGGGTATTGAGAGCTGCACGGGCTTCTTCGACTGGATCTGGACCTTCCCCATCGAAAAACTTCGAGATGGCGATCTTCGATTTGATGTGTTAGCCACAGCTATCACTCAGCCAACTTGTTCCAGATAAGGTCGGCCATACCTGTACATTCCATTGTGAGCGGCGCAACAAGGGAATAGCTTCCGACGGCTCCTGACCCGTTACAGCTATATAGGTGTCTAGAGCAGACCTTTCGCTGTCGGAGAGCTGGGAGATATCAAGCCCCGAAGAGGTCATTGTCAACCAATGGCTCGATCCATACAATTAAAGGAATCGCTGTCGCAAGAGGCTCGTCGGGATCAACGGAGAGGTCCTCGTAGCTAATGGCGTTGACTGTAGCAGTGACTCAGGGAATGAGCTTGAAAATGTTTGAATACAAAATGGCTGAATGAAAGACTTTTCAAAGGAAAAGGTGCCAGGAAGTCCAAAGACGCAAAATACACCAGGGTAGTGACTACTGGTCAACGTCGATGACTTAGCTGTCCTCTTACTAGAGCTCCGTCATCGCCGCCTCGAGTTTAGCGGTAGACGCGCGCTTGGTGACAGTACATGGTCCGTGCACAGGCCATTCCGGAGTTGGACACTCACAGACCATCCCATTCCATTCCCTCCCCTCTCCCCGCAGGCCCTTTTATCCCCATGTCGCCTCGCGAAACCCTCTTCAACCCATCCGTGGCATGAAGACGGCGTTATGTTCCTAGTCTTCGGGTGGTGATCCATCGGCTCTTTTTGTTAGATTGTATATTCCCTCGCGTTGAGGGCGGCGCAATTTGGAAATACATACGTATCCGTCTTTGGCTACTTGCGAATTGCCCTAGCAAAACCCTTTGTTCACGGGCGTGACGCAAGTGTCACCCACTGGTTGGATTAGGCTGCAGATTCATTCAGTAGAGGAATGTGGTTTCCTCTAGATATACTCGGTCGTCCGGTTTTTCTTTGTTCTGAGTCAATGGATATCGTTTTACGTTAATCCCCCACCGAATCGTGGATTGAGATACAATGGCTTCCGCAGGGAAGCCTGCCCTGGATGACTCCCGCCGGGCGACGGGATCACCTAAAATGAAGGCACGAGGTTAGTCCGACATACATTTGGATTCACAATGTGGGGAATTTTAGTTGACCTGACACGATGTGTTGTTGGCTTGGTAGAGAATGCGAAAGATACCCTATGTCGAAATGTGACCATATACGGTCGTTGTCGATATGAAGATAAAGGTGCCGCGATAGTCCCTTAGCCCACTACCGCATGTATCATCATTACGAACTTCATCTGACCTTGGCATTTATTCCCGAAAGGATGCGCCTTCAATCATGACCCGCATAAAGTGAATACAACATATCAATCCGACAGGTTGGCATACCCGGGCAGCGAACTGAACTTCTCTGCATGAAAAGTTCAGCTTCGACCTGTAGTGACAATGACTTACGTGGATTGTACCAGTAACAACAACAGTAGAAGACGGTTGAACGTCGACTCCCCGAGCTTTACTCCCTCCCTACTATCCTCCAACGGCTCTTCGCCAACTACAACTGCAGTTACAGCGAAGAAAGCCGCAACAATATCCCCCAAAGCTGCCAATGCAGCTCCGTTTCAACCAAGGAATATAACTTCACGTATGTCATGATGAACCTTCACTTTATTGGTGCACCATTGCCCACTGACTCAAAGCAGGATCCAATACCAGCACCCCGTCGGGCCGTGCTGAAACAATGACGCCGGACTGGTCTGTGGCTGAAGTGCAGGAATTCGTGCCTCAGGGCTTCGATACTACCCACATGGTAAGGCTGCACCTTCCCAGTGAAATTGCAAACAAAAAACCGAAAATAAAATAAATTCCCTTGTCCATGCAATTCACTCTTTTGCTTTTGTTAACCCCACACCCTGCCACTCTGCCTATTTAAGAATTCCTGTCGACAAAGTTACCGAAACTATCGGTAGTTGGCATCGTGCATTTGTTAGATTAGGCAACTCTATTGCTATCAAAAATGCGGGGTGTTTGGATGGACTGCGGCTACATGCCTGCGACCATCTATACCTCTCCCATTTGTCAATTTCCACCAGAATCGACACCCTCTACGGGTCCTTCTCCTTATACCCCGACTAACGCACGTTCCCAGGCCTCTCTCCAAGGAAATAGTAACGGTGGTGTTCCTTCGACGAGCCCATTTGACCCTTTTGTGACAGCTTCGAACCCCCTTTCCGCTGCGAGTGCGGTCGGACCAGTCCAGGCAAACCCTTTTGCACATGATACTGCGGCGGCTGCTGCTGCGCTGGGCGGCGCATTTTTCGCCGGACAGTCTGGCTTCCAGCAACCAGTAGGTCTCTAGCCACTTGAAACTGCGGGCTTGTCTTACATTATCATCCTTGTTGCAGGTCCAGTACCATTTGTACGCTCCTATTGGCCCTCATAGCCAAAACACGCTGGGTTACCAACGGAATGTTCATGATCTTTTCCTTCCCAATGACTTCCGGGAGGAACTGCAGAAGAAAGCCGCAGCTACACTACAAACCTTGCCAAGTATGTTGATTCTATTCATGAACCATATCCAACGGAACTGACTAGAAGCCAGACACCCAACTACCCGCTCAAGTCGATTACTTCCATTCCCTTGTCCCATTGGACTTAAATCATCAGAAGAACGCAACCATTTTTGGCTTCCCCAGTTGGGTATACAAAGCGCAGTCCGGCAAAGATGGTAATTTCTATGCTCTTCGAAGACTAGAAGGTGAACTCCTCTTCTATTGTTGTTATAAAAAGTTTCCAGCTGACTCGCCCCCAAGGTTTTCGCTTGACAAATGAGAAAGCGATCCGATCGGTTCAGGCGTGGAAACGAGTATGTAATGGAAGCGTAGTAACGGTCCACGATGCGTTTACCAGCAGGAGCTTCCAAGACAGCTCGCTGATCTTTGTCACTGACTACCACCCTCTCTCCAAAACACTTGCCGAACAACACTTGGGTGCTGGGAATAGGTTTCAAGGTCGGCATAATACGCACATTCCGGAGCAGGTCCTGTGGGGGTATATGACCCAGATCGCAAACGGCCTCAAGGCCATCCACAGCAACGGGCTTGCCGCAAGGATTCTTGATCCCAGTAAAGTTCTCGTCACCGGCAAGAACCGCATTCGCCTGAACGCCTGTGCTATCATGGATGTGGTCCAGTATGATACCCAGCGGTCAATGGCAGACCTCCAACGCCAGGACCTGGTTAATTTCGGGCAACTCATTATGACTTTGGGCGCCAATACGCCCAGTGTCATGCATAACCCCACCAAAGCTATGGAGCATTTCACCCGTGCTTACAGTCCACAACTCAAAAATTCGGTGTTCTGGTTGCTAAATGGACTGCAAAAGGATCAAGACCGAAATATTGACATCTTCATAACTGGCATTTCTTCACAATTAATGTCAACATTCGACTCAGCGCTTCATATGGATGATGAACTGACGTCGGACTTGAGCCGGGAACTTGAGAATGGCCGTTTGGTCCGTCTGGTGACCAAGTTGAACTTCGTCAACGAGCGGCCGGAGTATGAGCACGACCGGCAGTGGTCAGAGAACGGGGAGCGATACTTCCTCAAGATGTTCCGCGACTACGTTTTCCATCAAGTTGATGCTCAGGGTGACCCGGTCGTGGACCTTGGTCATGTGCTTTCCTGTCTGAATAAGTTGGATGCGGGCACCGATGAGAAAATCACCTTGGTGAGTCGCGATGAACAAAGTTGCTTTGTCGTTAGCTACAAAGACATCAAGAAAGCATTGGAGTCGTCATTTCAGGCGCTCCTGAAGCCAACCAGAAGGCTTCATTAAACAGCCCTACCGAGGGCCAATTCCATGATGGATTTTTTCCCACGCAGGGGAGACTACTTATATATGCGGACGGAACTAGGTTAAGGAGATATCTCGTATGAAATGATCTGGCGATGTCTTTGCACATGGTTCTTATTTTGGAGGATACATTTTTAGAAACCTGCTCTCAGAAGACTGAGTCTCACGGCCGACTTACCAATGCTTTATCTGTGCGGAAAGCTGGAATCATACAAATCTCCGTGTTGATTTTATTGCAACCTGGCAACTGATGTTTGCTTGCTTTGAAAATATGATGCCATTGATATACGAACCAAGATACAGATGCAATTGATTACAGACATATCACATTACTGGAATTGACTCGGTAGACCTAGCATGTAGGTCTTTATCTCGTAGAGCCAACTTTTGACATCCTAAAAGTAGTTCAGTCTAAACGAGACTCGAACCCAGCAAACGACTCCCAACTACAAGTCAAACGCATGAGCCCACAATTCCACGCCCTCATTGTACCCATCATGATCATCGTCCACCCACCCCGCAAGCCGCTCCTTCAGATCCTCCACCGTCAACTCCTCGTTCCACTCATCCCACTCCGCCGCCACCTTCCTCGGCGGAACCAACACCTCATCCACAATATGTACATTCCCATCCCGCCCCAACACATCCGCAACCGCCACCCGCTGAAACCCATTAACCTTCAACGAAGCATACGGTCCAAACCGCGCCACATCAACCCTCAACCTCCTCTCCCCCAACAACGTCGGCAGATCCAAATGCGTGAACCCCTGGACTCCAAACGGCCGGATCTCCCCCTTCTCCGTGTAAATGACATCCGAGTACAGCGTCCGGTCCGGAACAATATGGTACTTGAGTAGCGCGAGGAGGTATTTCTGGCCGTAGGGCGAGAATAAGAAGGCGTTGATCTTGAGACCCAGTTTGCCGAAAGCTGCGTTTGAGGGGGCGAAGATCGTGTGGCCTTTCTTGTTGCCATCTTGGTCTTTGTTTTCGGGGACGGTGAGGTTGGTTTTGAGGAGGGCGAGATCGAAGGTGCTGAATTTTGTGGGAACCAGGTCGAGGAGGGTTTTGGTGGTTGGGGGTGGGATGAGGAGGCTTGATATTCCGTGGATGAGGCCGTTGGTGCCGGGCTGGGATTGTTAGTTTCTTTCTTTTATTTTTCTTGGCGGCTGGGGTTGATTTTCGTTGAGGGGAGATTGGGCGGGCGAATGGACTTACGATATCGGGGGCTACGACCCGACTGTAGAAGTTCAGCGTTAGACCTCTCCAGCCTGCTCGGACGGACAGTCTCTGTGGGAGCTTCTCGCCAAGTGCTGGAGCTTCCAATTCAGTCGGTAGGGTGTGGCTGTGGAAGACGGTGCGCGCGTTCCAGAGTCCCGGGACGAGGTGGTACTTGATGACGGCGCGAATGAGCTCCTTGGGTGGTTTGTGGTCATCGTGGTGCGGGATCTTCTTGAATGCGTCGTCTGTGGGCGCGAAGAACGTGTGGTTTGTTTCTGTCGAGTTGAGGAGCTGGACTAGTTCCTCGTCTTCTTTGACGAGCTTCGCCAGGATGGTGGTATATTTGCTTTCGGTGATGAGCTCGTAGATAGTCTTGTCGGCGGGCGGGTGGTGTGGGTATAGTTGGGAGAAGGGGGGCAGTTGGGTGATGTCCTCGGGGAGGTATTCTGAGTTGCCATAGTCGTCCTCATCGAAGTAGTCGTAGTCGTAGTCGTAGTCTTCTGTGTCGAAGAGGGATGTGAGGGTGTTGTCTAGGTCAGTGTTTTGGATTTCGGATGCGGCGTCCAATACTGAGAGTTGGAGGAGGTAATCGTCGAGGGCGGCCTTATCGTTTGTTTCTATGCTGTTGAGGTCGAGGTCACTTAGGGCTTGTTGGGGGGTGGGAATGAATAAGGCCGAGGAGAGGGTGGCTGTTACTGCCACCGGCCAGAGATGGACCCTCATGGTGATTTAGTATAGTATCACTTAGGGTGCCGAGATGAAAATGATAAGGAGATTAGGTCGTAGCTGATCAACGGGATTAGGCTCTATTTATGTTAGCATATAGGCAGCCTTCAAAATATAATAAGCACCAGCGTTAGACTTTCCAACAAAGCCGATTGATCAGGATCCTTGAACATGCCCACCTTAGGCTGTCCAATCTGTGACGGTCTAGAGCATTCGTAATCGTATTTGTGGCCGGAAATGTGATTTAGCTCTGGAGTTCCATGACACTAGCTTACTGTCATATAAATGATGTCACAGGCTTAGCACGGTCACGCCATGAGGAACATATCTTAGTGATCACTCTTCGTAGAACAAAGCTACGCGGGTAAATAATGCCATGGACTTCATGACTCGTGATTCATTATTTTTTATTTTTGCGTTTAACTGCTTCCGACCATTCGCTTTCAGACGCTTCATATTAACAATATGCCAAAGGCGGAGATCATACTCGGCCTTTGTGGAGACAGACTAAGACTTGCCAGGTGGGGAGCTAGCAAGTTTGATAGATAGAGGGTATGGGTAAAGAAGTAGGGCGACACCAGTCCAAGCGTGCAAAGATCAATAGAATACATTCCGCAATTGCTGTGATTGGTATCGCATGAGAGCAGGGGGACTCTTCCTGAAATCCGCAAAGACCAAAGGTGTAAGACCAGGAGCCAGGAGTGGCCACTGTTATCCGTCGTATGAGATTTCATTTACTCCTCCGCCTGGACGAAGGGGTTGGCAATCTCTTCGCTGCCATCGGCAGGTGAGATGAGCACAATGATTGTACCACGAGCAACAATCAAACCAAGAGAACGAGTGTTCTCGTTGCCCTCGTCATCTATTCACAGACCATTAGAGTTAAGTAGAGACAATAGACAGACACCAGAGTCACCTACCGCGCATAGATTCCTTGACATCGTCAAGAACCAGGTTCATCAGTTGATCAAATCCCTTCAGGGTGCCGACGACTATGCACTGGTTAGTGGATCCAAGAAAGTAAAAAGTAAAAATAAAAAATACAATAAAATAGAAAGCCGATATGACAGGAGTGGACCTACCCTCTCTGCCACCATTGAACTTCACCCGAACCTCCTTGTCCATATACTTGCTGAGGTCGAGGATGTTTTCCTTTTTGGGCTTCTCTTGCTGTTGCGCACCGCCACCGGCACCGCCACTTTTGGCATGGCCGCCACGGCCGCCAGACCTGTCGTGGCCTCCGCCGCGGCCACGACCTCCACGGAAAGATCCTCGTTCGGACATGCTTGGCTGGGACAAAGTTTTTTGATTTTGTTTTTTAATTTTTCGGGTTTTTATTTGTTGATTTATTTTCCTCGGTTATATTATAGAGAGGGGAAGAGATAGTAAGACAAAAGAGAGGGGAACCGATGAGGGGAATTGTCTAGAATTGCAATGGAGTGGGTGCGTGGTGAGAGAGACCGGATCCCACTTTGAACTTGGTTGGTCCGTCAAATTGCAGGAAAGGATGGGGTGGAAGGGGGACGGGGTGTATGAGGGATTTTCGAGGAGGGGGCCGATTCAGTAGGTCAGCGGCAAGAGAACAAATGTGCTGTGCCTCTGTGGTTCAACAATAATAGCAGCAGTAGTAGGTCAGCGGCAGGTAAGGTGACCGTGAGAAAGGAACCTTGAAGTCACGGGAACAGGCCTCTGAACATCACTGGGAAGGAAAAAACTCTGAGAACACACACAATTGCTGCGCGTCACACGGCCCACGGTGACCATACCTTACTCCCATCTCGTACTAGCGTGTATGAAATCCAGTCCACAGCCAGTCGGCCTTTACCCAATGGAGGTTGAGCTTAGGCAACACCCTTACGGGCGGAGCGGCAAGTTGAGTTGGTCTCGGAGGGGACCTTTCCATTTGTACCAATTTCCTCCGTTTGGTGTTGGTGCGCCTCGGGAGTTATACCTCAAAGAAAAGATGGGGACAAAACAGGTTTTTGTTACTCCGTACTGTCTATTAATTTCGAAGAATTTCAATATTAAATAAACCTCGTCACGGAAAACCCTGGAATTTGAGGTTGTCATTGTCCGACCAATCGGCCGGCCATGCAAGGGGTTTCAGAATCAGTCCCTAGATTGGTATCTTTCCTCCTATCTGATATGAATTGATGCAATCAGAAGGGATCATAACATAAGCCCCATCAAAACTTCGGGAAAATAGCGGTATATCTTTTCGACACTAGTGTTAAAATTCCCATCCGAAGCTAATAATAATAATCATGATGATAATCATACTCAGAATAACATTGTACTCGGGAGTAAAAAGGCAATCTTCTCAATAATGAGATCTCTTATCATCAGTCAGAGAAGAAATAAAATGGCTCGAGATACTCTCCTAGGCTGCCAGTAGGATCGAGTACCAAGGAAAACACGGGTATGGATGGTGACGATTCAGTTCCGAGCTCCCGGGCCACACCGAATGGACGACGGCGGAAGAGACCGGCGGGACTCCGCCCGCTACGTGCTTGATTGCCTAAGGCGCTAAGCTGCGACTTCTACGTTGTCTGGAGTCTTGACGGACCGCGACTAAGAGGGATCGGGTTAGATGAGACTTTCAGGATCGCCCAATCCCCCGGCTGTGGGTTCGGGTCCATGCAATCCAGCCATTCATCGTGTCCCACTCGGCATCATCGAACCTTACGGGAGGGGAGGAAAAAGATTGAAGGAAGAGAGCTTTTGCGTCCGTTCCGCTCGCCGTCAGCAACCGCACCGCCGTTGGGAGTGTCATTGGGTGTTTTGTTTCGCTGATGTCCTTTCCCCGGTGCTTTCACTGGATGAGAGTTGTCCTGACTACTATCTTCCATTCCAAGTCAGGAACGGAAGTGATTGGGTTGAATGACATTTCAACCCCCAGTCACACCTCAAGATAACCAATATTGATTGAACGAGCGCGATATTTTCCAGGAGAAACTTAACCTACCCAACGGCTATTCCGTTCCGTCCGCCTTTTTTTTTTTTTTTTTTTTTTTTTTTTTTTTTTTTTTTTTTTTTTTTTTTTTTTTTTTTTTTTTCTTTTTTGGCTCTCCAAATAACCCCCCCGTGAGCTTCCTCCTCAGTGTCCGCTCTCCCTTTTCCCTCCCCAACATTATCTCTCTCTCTCTCTCTCTCTCCCTCTCTGTTCTTCCTCCCTCTCCTCTCCTCCGCATCTCGGTGCGCGTATCATAGCCTGCTCATTGCTCGCTTTCTCTTACGTTCTCTTCCTGTAATTTTTTCGACTTTTTCCCTGAACCCCAGATTCGTTGGGGTACCTCCTTTGTCATTACCTAACTTGAACGGGCACGAGTGGCTGAACCTCAACCCGCACGCTGGAGCCTGAGTTCCTCCGCCATCGGCTGCACTTCTTTCGTCCACGTTCCCGTTACTCAATCGCCTTGGAATCGCTTAATAATTTTCCCTTTGCGCTTCTGACGCCATCCTCCACGAGTCATTGCCGCAGTTGTTTTCTTTTCTTTTTCTTTTCTTGGTGTATTTATTCAATCTGCTGCGTGACTCGTGCGCCTTGCCGGCTCACTTTCTCTTCCGCACGCCATGGAGTCCAGAACAGCGACGGCAGAGCCGTCCAGCAAGCGACCTCGATCACCGTCCGGCGATTTCCCTCCCATCGCTTCCAAAGTCCCGAAGACACATTCGAACCACCTGCAGATCAACTACCTGGCGCGTCAGTATCCGGATAATCTTCCTCTGGTCTCCATCGATGATACGATGCCCGCAATCATTCACCTGATTGGTGAATATGACGGTGTCCTCCATCGTCATGAGAGTATCGCTGGGAATTTAGGCGCGTGCCCTTTGGGGCCCATCTTGATTAAGCGCTTTGAGCGCCTTTTCGATGGTCCTCCCCGCGTACTCAAATCGCACGGCAAAGACTCTCCCAACATTACCTGGCTAGACGTAGTGGAGTTCGCCAAGAACAAGCCAGAGCAGTTCAATCTGGAGAAGACCCGCAATGGTGTGCGAGTCTGTCAATTCTATACCAAGCAGTGTCGGGTGGAGATCAGCGAAGAAGACTTCGTGCTGATCGCATCGGGAATGCCGCAGAAAATGATCCCCCCGCAGCCGATTATTGAGGATGAGGAGAAAGAGTTGGGCGCGCTAGAGATTTTGGAGAAGAACCTCCAACAAATTATCCAGGTCGCAGACCAAGGTGAGTTTCCATGCAAAGCGATCTGTATGGCTACCGGCGCTAACCGCTCGCCTCTTCTAGTGTCCGCGCGAGCGAGACAACTCAACCATCGTCTCAAAAACCGAAGAACAGCGATTGTCACCCGCCGAGAGAATGATCTATCCCTGCATTCGCAGTCGCAATCACAATCGCAACAACAGCAGCCACAACAGCAACAGCATCGCTCTATCAGCCCCGTTTGGCGCGACGCCAATGGAAGTCAGCTTCCGCTGAACGGCAGCAGTCACTCAAACACCCAGTCTCCCTCCGCCGGCTTTGTTGCGGTTAACACCGGCCGGCCCGGTGGGGAACCCACAACTGAAGACAATGCGCTGTCGCAACAGTTCATGTTCTCGCACTCCAACACGGATAATGTCACTATCATCAACGGGACCTCCATCAAAGGCGCATCTCCGACAACGCGCGCGGAGCTGATGAAGAAGTTCTTCACTACCCAAGACCGACAATCTCGCAGCTATGAAGAAGGGACCGGATCCCAAAACCGCCAGTCATCCCGGCCGCGACCGCGAGCATCAGATGCGACAGAGTACAATATGTACACCCCTGCCCCAACTACCGTCGCAATCCCCAACACTCCGTCATCGCTGCTCCCTCCGCCCAAGTCCCACCACCATGAGAAGGACGACGGCGGTCCGTTCAAAATGGAGATGGTTGCCCGCATGGAGGAGCTGCAACGCGGCGAACGCATACTGCCCCCATGTGATCGGTGTCGTCGCCTCCACATGGATTGCTTGAAGAACCTCACAGCATGCATGGGTTGCACGAAGAAGCATGCCAAATGTTCTTGGAAGGACGTGAAAGCGGAGGAGCTACAGGAGACACGTGAGCATCGTGAGCCACGCCCCGATCCAATGTCACGGGAGCGACCAGAGAGTTCGACCCCGAAAGAGTCCTTGCCGACGACCACAGCACCGGCACCGATGGCGCCATCTATCTCTTCCGCGCCCACACCCCCTTCAGCTGTAGTGGTACCCGAAATTGATCGTCATCGAGAGATTGAGTACAACGTGCGCAGGGAGTCCGCTCCAACAGCGGGTCCCATACACGGTACTCCACTCGGAAAGGAGCCGTCGCCCCGCCGGGCGATGAGTGAGATCCGGGGGGGCTCCTTAAGTCATGACAGGCATATCGGTATCAACCGCAACACCAACCCAGCCGCAGAGGATGATGACCCAGATGCCAATCAACGGCTGATGCAGGCAATCCTCGACACGGTTGACCACCATGCGCGAGCTGCAGCCGCCGCAAAAGAGGGTGGGCAACCGATGACTGAGCGTGAACGCGAGCAAGAACGAGACCGAGACCGGAAACTGGTGAAAGCTTAGTTTCTTCTCCCCCTTTCTTACTGTTTTGTCCTTGCATTTTTGTGGGAAATTCATGTCATGTAGCATGGTTGTGGGGGTTTATAAGGGTGTTATCTAATGTGTGCATGGTTTGTACTGCTTTGAGCGTTTTAGCGGATATCCCAGTAGTTTAGTTCATCTCTTCTTGTTGGGCATGGTGCATATATGAACAGATTGACATGATTCTTTGGACAACACAGCATTTACTATATAATATATCAGAGCTCTGGCAGGTTTTGCACGAGCTATACATCCCTTCCACGTCTTTATTCAGTCACTGAAATTCTACCGCTCTTAAAATTTAGGATGCTTATGTTCTAGAATACGAGGAGCGGGGTGCCAGATCTGGCTCCCGTAGCCCCAACTATACATAACCCCACCTAACTGTCAACAGGTTCGGTGATAATCAGCCCATTATCAACGAGACCAGAAGAAGAAAAAGATTCTCTTTGAGCATTATACGAACATTCTCTTTCTCAATGCCTGCCTGCAGAAAAAAAAAAAAAAAAAAAAAAAAAAAAAAAAAAAAAAAAAAAAAAAAAAAAAAAAAAAAAAAAAAAAAGAAAGAAAGAAACAAAGACAATGCCCCCCGCTCGCCTCCCCGCCTCCTCGCCTCCAGCGTTCCAGCCCAAAATCTACACGAGGATCTCAATACCGAGATCAACAAGGGCGTGCTCGCTATATATACATCGCAACTGTCGATTGCAGAGAACTTCTGCAATGCCCAGGTGCTCTGATTACCTCAAATCATGCCATCGATCGGGTTGATAAGAGCCATGTTAGCGGCAAGATTGCGTTGGTTATCAGTCGGCAATCCAACGCAAGCAATCTGAACATGTAGAAGAAGGTTTGGCTTCGCTCTGCTAATCTTGTCTACAAGGCTTGTTAGTTCTTCTCATCCTTCGACCCCCTGGCAAGCTGGTAAAGGAATTGTCGTGGAGCGGACCTATGTTCCGGAGTTAATCGGCGAAGATATTCGTCTGAGCTCTGTGATAGCGTTTCAATTGAAGGAGCTATGCTTTGATCGCTGCTGTTTGTAGGTCCTTTGCATTGCTGACCATTGGGATGGTGCTCTTGATATATCTGAACTCGTCGAGGTATTTTTTTGGAGAAAACTAGATTGTTGTATTTGACGCATGCATGCGTCGAAAAAAAATAGTCAGCTAATGCACATATCAGCTCCGGGTTCATCAGATAATCATAGTTTATAGCTATGCTCATATATGTTCTGGTGGCGATGTACATGTTGTCTGTTGAAGGGGGTATGGTTATACAAGAAAGATATATATATCCTGCGGAAGAGATGTACAATCCAACAAAATGGACTGATAAAGCCTTCTTTTGAAGTTGAACACTCTCATTTTCACCATTGTGGGGGCCATCCTAAGCTTAGTAAAATCACCATCAACTACATGCTACTGCGGAACCATGCGATGAAAAAAAGATACTACGTAGATGTAGAAGACAGAGGGTCAAATAGATATAGATCCCAAAAAAGCAAAAAAGAAGATACAAATCAAGTATCAGACGCCAATTGGCGCTGCTGGGAATCGAACCCAGGTCGATTCGGAATTGCGGAATTACCACAACGAAACGTGATCACCACTACACTACAGCACCTTGATTTGTTGAAAGGCTGCCTTTTTTACGAGATTATAAGGCTAGCTGCTACCCACGAATCCCGTCAAACATCGGCAATGTCATTAGCCGTTGACTTTGTGGGAATGGATCCTATTCCCCACAATCCGATGACGCTGCGACCGGGAAAGTGGGGGGAACATATTGATCCGTTTTTTTTGGACTACACAGTAATCAGAAATCAGTCCTTTGCACCCGCCTCTTATTGTTTGAACCAACATCCTTTACTGGGTGGTAGTGTGTAGATGAAGTAAAGAGTACTGTATCCAAACTCCAAATGCACCCCGGATATACGGCTTAATGCATCGCCGTCGATCCGCGGGGTATTCCCGACACCATTCCCATCTCACCCACCAACAATGTCCACATTGCTAATCCATCAGAATTCCAATGGCAATTCCCACCGGCAGATCCATCGGGGAGAACCTACACATTCCCCAGGAAGGAACAAATTCCGCGGCTTATTCAACTCTTATACATCATGCTCCGCCCAATGCGGGGTGTGATACGCCCATCCTTCTTAAAGTATATATGGAACCAACAACTCACAATTGACAGTTTTTATTTACTCCTGCCATCCCCCACTCACTCTTAGTGACACAAACTCTTCAGCAGCAAGGAATTGAAACACAAAATGGATCCCTCACAGGTTAAAATCCCACCCATGAAGGACCTCACGGTCGACAATATTACCGAAAACGTCATCCGCATTAATTCGCTGTGCGAAGACCAGCGCATGAAATATGTTCTCGAACGATTGGTTTCTCACTTACATGATTTCGCGCGTGAAACGAGACTCAGTTCCCAGGAATGGATGGCGGGGTTGATGTTCCTCACAGAGGTGGGGAAGATTTGTTCGGATGTGCGACAGGTAAGGCACTGTGCTTTTCTTTCCATACCACGCAAACACCAAGGCAGACCAAAATAAAATACAGAAAGAAAAAGCAAGGATAACTGACATGGCTGAAAAACAAGGAATTCATCCTCCTCTCCGACGTCCTCGGCCTCTCAATCCTCGTCGACTCGATCGACCACCCCAAACCCCCCGGCTCAACTGAAGGCACAGTCCTCGGACCCTTCCACACACATGAAGCCGAAGTAATGACCCACGGCGACAGCATGTCCCACGACCCCAAGGGCGAGCCGCTGCTCGTCGTCTGTACGCTAAAAGACACGCACGGTAACCCCATCTCCGGCGTCAAGATCGATATCTGGGAGACGGACTCCACGGGCCACTATGACGTGCAGTATGCGGAGCGGGACGGCCCCGATGGCCGCTGTATCATGCGCAGTGATGATACCGGCGTGTTTTGGTTTAAGGCGATCACGCCGGTGCCGTACCCGATTCCACATGACGGGCCGGTCGGGAAGTTGTTGAAGAAGTTGCATCGCCATCCGTATAGGCCGAGCCATATGCATTTTATGTTTGAGAAGGAGGGGTATGATCATTTGATTACGTATGTTTCTCTCTCTCTCTCTCTCTCTCTCACATCTATTTTCTATGTTCTATTTTTCTTGTTGGTTCTGGGAATTGGTGAGGGTGGCTAATGGTTGGTAGGGCGCTTTATCTTCGGAATGATCCGTATGAGACTTCGGATGCCGTCTTTGGTGTCAAGGATTCTCTGGTGGTGGATCTTGGCAAGGCAGGTCCGGAGTATGCAAAGAAGTATGGCGTTTCGGAGGACCATGCTCTTCTTACATACGACTTTGTCCTGGTTTCTGATACCGAGACCAGCGCTTTGCGCGAGCAGAACTCCAAGGTGGCGCTGGATAAACTGGGCCGCAAGGTGAAGATAGTGAACGGATTACCTGTGCCAGATCTGGATTAAATAATGAATTTTGGATGTGATGTGAGATGAATTAGTATAGTCGTCATTTATGTCGTTATGTACACTATCAATAGAGCATGGTATCAATCACCTGCACGAGGTTCAACCATATCTCCGAAATCATCCCCATCGTCGGTGGGCACAGCCGCGCGGGTAGTGGCCTCTTTTAAGCACCGCAGTCCCTCGCCGTCCTCCACCCAGCCGCCGACCTTCTCCACTCCCTCGATGTACTCCGCGCCAACCCGTAGATTTAGGCTTGCACTGAGCGCTCGTTCAACCCGGGTTTGACGGGTCTCTGAGATGAGGACTCGGAAGACATGCGCAAGAAACCCGCTCAGGATATCAACGCTCCAGTTATCTGGAACAAGCCGGAGAACCTCGTCCACATCGAACCATGACGCAAACCGTGCCAAGAGGTCACTGGTTCGTTCGATACATTCCGAGAGGTCCTGGATATGCAGGAACTCATCGAGCAAATAACCGAACAGCTCGCTCTGCTGTGACTGGTCAGCGAACTCAGTCCGTGTGTTTGTCGAGCTGGTACTCCGAGGACCACCGAATAGACAATATCGAACTGCAGAGTCGTAGTCGCCAAGGCCATGTGTAAGAAGGTGCAAGGCTTCTCGATGACGGCCCTGGAGTCCATCGAGAATAATAGACTCCGATACGAGTTCGTTTTGGAATGGTTCAATCCGTGCGAGAACAGCAGGAATAGAATACGTTAATTTAGGGGACGGGACCGACGAGAATTGACTGCTACCGCCTCCACCAAGCAGCTGGAGAAGCCGAAGTCGCGATTGCCACCAAGGTTCAGAAGGCGTGTTTTCGTGAATAAAGTTCATATACGTTGGTTTCGGCGGTTGCAATGCACGGTAAGTCGAATATGATTCCGCAAGCGACGACCGAGCAGCAGGGGAGGTCTCAAGAACAGAGAGAACAGTATCAAGATAATATGAAAGGAGGTCATCTGCGTATTGGGTGTACTAGTTCCAGAGTTAGCAGACAGGGGGGTTAAAAAAGGAGATGGGGTAGAACCAACATTCTTTGAGAAAACCAGGTGCTCCAAGTAATCTTGAACTGCATTGGGCGCTCGTTCCTTGAGCAAGCGGACAACATCTGCTGGGTCTAATTTGACTCTGCTGGTGTTGTCCGAAAAGACCTGTATACCAAGTCTGGGGTTTCGCTGGGCCAGCCAAGTACCATATTCTTCAACAAGCTGTGCATCTCTGATCTTGACCAAATACCTGCGCATCTGTGCCTCAACGCCCGAAGCGGTGGTCTCACTTCCGGAATCTTCCTCCCCTTCCATGATTCGCCGCCACGTCTTCAGGACATTCCGGGACATCTTTTGGCTCTGGTACAAGCGACTCAGGAGAAATAGTCGCTTGTAGTTTTCTAGAAGTGCCACTGCCCGGTCAAAGTTACCCTTCCATTTATCCACTAGCCTATTCAATTCCGTGTGCGTTCGTGAAGAAAGGCGGTGTTCCGTAGGTACTTTCGAGTCTTGTTCCAGCAGCAGGTGCAGGAGGGCCGCATCGACGCTATCGAATATGTAAGCGTCGTCCGTAATGCTGCCATATCCTCGTTTTTGCTGCCAGGCAAGTAAGAAACGCTTGATCATATTCAAGACCTCGCTATCAAAGACGTCGAGTTCTTTAGAAGCTTTCACACTATCCAGGCGCTTAAGGTACAACTCTGCCATCTCTGCCAGGCCCCCGTGAATCCAGATGCCCTGCGGTCCTTGTAAAACTTCTTGGCGCAGAAGGGGAACCAACAACAAGGCCACTCTAGGGTCCAGCTCCCCGGCAACGAGTGCTTTCTCTGTGGCATCGATCGTCGCTTCATCCCTGATGGTCGGGTCCATGAAGACCAAATCGCCGAACAGGAGCAAACTGGATTTTTGTTTCACGTAGTTTAAGCCCAGAAACTCAGCCTCCGACTTAGGCTCTGCTTCTTGCACCAGTTTGATAATGTCCATAATCACATCGCGTCGCAATACACTGTGGCCGTCCTCTTGCGATTCTTGGGCACTTTGAAGCGCATCATTCAGTTGCATGGTCAAAGGGTTTTTCACGACCCGCCATATCTGCTTACCACTCCACAAAACAAGGCTGCTTTGGGTTTTACCCAATTGACGCGCAAATTTAGCTTCGTCGGCAGTTCGCTCAGCTTCCCAGTCGGGTGTGTCTTTTTTGGTTCCTTCGGTGTCGATTGCTTCCTGAGATTCGAACAATTCCTTTTCTTCCTGTAGCTGCTCTATCGATGCCTGCGTCCTCGGGTCGGTTGCAGGTATATGTGGTGATAGTGACGGGGTTCTCAATCGGACCATCTGCAGTAAGCCTTTCATCTCGCTTACTTCGAGCTGGCTGGGGGAGAGTGTATGGAGAAGCCCAACGTGAGATGGCTGCGTATCCTGTACGGATGGTATCTCTACCCAGCTTTTGTGGTTGTCTGCATTTCCGGGGTCGACATCCCAAAGTTGTACCTCCAAGAACTTGCGTAACTTTCCATCTTGATCGGCCTCGATGACTGCAAGAATGAGATCCTCACGGGTGTCGCTGGGTGCTCCAATTAGGTTATTTTCGTCGCCTTTGTCAATGACAACCGACTCCGGGTACTTGTGAAACGTGATTGTCCCGCGGACTACATCACCGTCAACGTTGACAAACATTCCAACTCCTGGTTCTGCCGCATCGGTACCCCTGACCAGCAAAAACTCAGATGAAGTCGGAGAAAGGATATGCGGCTTTAATTGTGTCGACGATTGCTTTGGCAATGGTGGAAGCGGTTTTGGACCATCACGAGGACTAGACTGCGAATCGCGCGATGGGTGCTCCGATGATGTCCTTGGAGAAATACTACCGCCTCGTTCCTTTGAGCGTGAACGGGTGGGCGTCCCGGAAGCGGAGGAGAGTTCAGGTGTTACAGAGATCGAACGATCCTGTGAAGCTGATCGTGCATTCGGCTGAAGCATCCCGGCGACTGTATTCAAACTGGAACTCCTGCCATGTGCATGGCCCTCGGCAGAAGAGCTAGGTGACAATGAGGCGGGCGGCATGTCTTCCACTTGACCAGACGCTAAAGCTTCATCGAAGAAAGACATTGGAAACAGAGGTATCTTTTGCTGGTGTTCCACATCTAGCAGGGAATATGAACGCGTGTCTGCAGCACAGGCGATTATGCCTCTTCGTGATGCTGTTAAACACCCCGGAAACTCAATGTTTCGGACCAGTCGAGCATCGTCACCAATCCGCACGAGCATTATTTTGTTCTGCGTTGCGATCATTATAACCGGCCTCTCCGGCTCGTCTATGGATGCATTCTGGTCAAGACCCCCGATCCAACAACAGTTGTTAACCTTCGTATTCTCGCGGAATGCCGGGCTGAGCTCCGGTAACAAGTAGAATGTAGCCGTTCCATTGCAGAGAATGCAAGCTTTGTTCACAGATGGAAGGAGAACAATTTGTTGGATGCCTTGCTGCCTGTTCGTTACTGAATTGCTCTTGGAAAACGGAATGGGCAATCTCGAGGCTAGAATGAAGGACGGCTCGTTGGTGTTGTCCGATGGATCGGGCGGAAGGCAGACAAAATGTAAGATTTCAGCAGCAGAGGTTCCGATATAGAGGTTGTCATCTGTCAATGGCAGTTAGCGCATTCGGTGGAAGTGTCCAAGCGATGTGGTCTTGGAGTAGACATACTCCAATATTCAACGCAGGTGATATGGACATCGTCATTGGGGTCGTCAGCTGTCAGAGGTACTTGATCGAAAAGAGGTCGTAGCATATAAGGTACAGCTTTCGGCGGAGTGATCTTCCGCTTCTTGCGGGGGGTGGTGCCATCGTCTTCCGGCACCATAATGAGGCCCGCTCTGGTGTCACGATATGAGATGGTTCCTGGCGAGGCCTCTGAGGGGAAACGTCGGAAGCTTTGGAGGTGATGTCCTAAAGTGGCTTAAGAGTGGGCCAAAGCCGGGGTTAGTTTTTGCTGACTCAGGCACCCCCAGTGGAGTATTTCCTCCGTCTAGTATCAAAACTTTCTCTTCGCCATAAACAAAGTATGCTTTACTTCGATTCTATAGTAGTTAATAAGGAACGCATTCTAGGCTACTCAGTTATGCAGTTATCGGCCTCTTTTTATCAATTCTATTGTCTCCGTTATGAGTTCTGATATGCACCTGCGAAGTGTGGATTGCACACGCTAATATCCTTACAGTACTAGTGTTATAAGTACAATTTAACATTGCTTGGAGACACCTCGGGATACTGTATCATGGGTTTCTCAGGATTTAATTATATTACACTTGGGAATAATATGCCCTATAATCTCGATTGAGGATTGTGAATTGGAATGAGCGAGGTTTTGCAGGTGCCAATTGATTGACTGCGCACGTATGGAACAATTATAACATGGAAGCATACCCCATACTGACACTATTAAACCAGTAAAGACATTGATGGCATGTAACATGCTAGTAGTCTACGACGTGGTCCCGACGCACATGTCATTGTAAATCTAAGAAAAGCAGTAGCTGACGCGTTCGGAACATCATCGGGCCGCCCGGAGCGTCTCATGTCTCCGCATCGCATACTCTATTGTTACTCAGGGTCTCTTCTTCTCGAAAGCGGTGTTGACGTTTCTCTTTTTGTCTGGTGGGGTTGTCGTTCAAGAGTCAATGTACTTGTAATAATCTCTTAAATTCTCCAAAGATGGACTCTTTCGCGCTCACGGAGGGCATTGTGCCTGATTCAAACAATCAAGATGGCCACGATGCCGAAAAGGACAGCGTTGGAAAGTTGCCCGAGGGGGCTAACAAGTTTCAACGCGCTATTGCTGCTTGGAGAGGTACCTTACTCAAAATGACATATTCCGACGTACCCAGTTTGGAAACTAATTCGTCGACTTTCAACAGGTATTGACCTGTCCAATACGATCGCGAAGCTAGATTCGACTGCCTCCGACATTGTCGCTCAGCAGCGCGATGCCCTCGTTCAAAGGAAGGACCTCGCTCAGAAGACCAAGGATTTTCGCAAGTTGGATGATGCGGCCAAGCTGGCGGAATATAAGAGTCTGCTGAAAGGTTTATCCCTTTTCCTACAAATCTCGTTTCGGCACTGGCGGGCTAACGGAATGGCCAGCGTACCAAAGCTTTATCGATGTCTTGACGAACCAAGGGAAGGCCTCTTCCAACGCTTTCTTACAGCTGTACTCCTCCTTGTCAGAGGCTCCTGACCCTTATCCTCTCCTTGAGGCATCCGTCGACTCCCTCGTTCATTCTGAAGAAACCGTGCCAAAATTAACATCCGAACGGAACCAACTACAGAGCAACGTGGACCGCCTTACCTCCCAATTAGATGATGCTGAGAATCGGCTCGAAGAAGAACGGACTGCAAGAAAGAAGTTGGAGGATAACCAGGAATCAAAGATCAAAGAGATTGAGTCTTCTTGGTCAGCCGTTTTGTCAGAGAAATCGAACAATTGGACCGCCAAAGAGAAAAGCTTGGAAGAAAAAGTAGAGAACCAAGAACGCCTGATCAAAGATCTCAAAGCGAGCTACGAGGTTTCACAACGGCTAGGCCAGGAGGAGAGTAGTGTTGATGGCCATCAACAAGGAGGGGCTACCGCCGCGGAACTGGAGCTGGTGTCAGCCGATCTTGAAAAGACTAGTCTTAGGCTGGCAGAAGTAGAGGCACGGAATGAGCAATTGAGACTTGAGCTGGCTCAAGTTGTCTCACATTCGCATCCAGAGCAAACAACATCCGTTGAAGAAGACCCCGCATACCTTCGCCTTCAGTCGGAGAATTCCTCCCTGTTGCGCAAGTTGGATGCAGCGCGGTTTGACAGGGAGTCTGAGCGGCATACGTGGGAGACCAAGATATCCCAGTCTGAGAGACATAGCGCCAAGGTTGCCGCTGAGAGAGATGAGTTACGAACAAGGTTGGAAAAGGTCGCAGATTATGAAGATATTCGCCGGGAGCTGGAGATGATTAAGGTAGGTGATTATGTCATACCTCCTCAATGAATGCTAATAGTCATCTATAGTCCATCGAATTTTCTGCCGGTGACGACGATGATGCCCGGGACTTAGCGGATGATACCACGACCGCCCCCAATGGCACCCCCTCCAAGGATGGTGCAAAGAACAGTTTAGAGCAGCTTCTGATGTCTAGAAACAAAAAGCTCACGGACGAGCTCACTATTCTACGGGTATCACACCGTGACCTTCAGGGCCAACTCGAGACTCTGCGCGAAGATCTCTCAGCGACTAAGGAGGAACTTGAAAAATCCCAGAAACTCTCCACTACTCTTGAGAATGACCTCCTTCGGGTTCAGGAAGAGGCAGCGAATGCTTTCCCATCATCTGCGATGTCCGTTGCAGGCACCTACACATCGAGGCACCCCTACTCCTCTCGCCGGGGAGGTACATCGCCGACATCATCAATCATTTCGGGCTTTGACCATTCCTCCGGATCTTCCAACACCATGGATGCCATTCGAGCAGGAGAACCTGTTGGGGGCGGCTCGGGTTTGTTGCCGATGATTCAAGCACAGCGAGACCGATTCAAGAAGAAGAATGCAGAGTTAGAGGAGGAGCTCTCGAAATTGTACAACACAGTGAAGTCACTTAGGCAGGAGGTTTCTTCTCTTCAGAAGGATAATCTCAGCCTGTACGAAAAGACACGGTATGTGTCAACATACAACCGTGGCCAAGGGGGCTCCTCTTCTGCAAGTGCCTACGGAAACAAGCCGAGCGCGTCCTCCGTTCATCTGTCTGCGGACACGCCATCGGGGCTGTCACTTGATCGCTACCAATCCGCTTACGAGGCTCAGATTTCGCCGTTTGCTGCTTTCAAGGGCCGGGAATCTGTACGGGCATATAAACGCATGAGCCTCCCTGAGCGGGTTGTCTTCTCTCTCACCCGAATAATCCTGGCCAATCGGACCAGCCGGAACCTATTCGCGGGCTATTGCTTCGGCATCCATATTCTCCTGTTTACTATGTTATACATGATGAGCACGATGGAGATAGAGAAACACAGCGCAAGCTTAGGTGCTGCTGCTGCTATGGCTGGTGGGGCTGGCAGCAGCTATGGTAGCGGCCAGAAATTAAACGGAGATGACTGGCAACAAGAAGGATTCCATGGCAGATAGACAGGGGGCTGGACTTTCCCAATTTTCCTGGGATGTGATTTCATCTTTTGTTGGTTTGCGGGAGTTGGGGTCTACCGGCAGTCGATATTAAGAATGTACTATTCATCACTCTATATTTCTGATTAGCTCTGCGGGCACGACGTTAGACTACTATTTAAATACCCTTTTTATCTTTAACTATCTTTACATTCTATACGAAGACCATCAATTGGATATCGCCTGGAGTCAGTAATTCTTGTTCTTAATGTGACTAACTCGTGTGTTTGCATGTGGGCTGCAGGGACAATGTTTACGTTCTTCCTGTATTTAGTACTCCATTGCAGATGTTAAACTTTCATTTTTGTCCTTAGGGCTATCATATCTAGGAGGAAGAAGCAAGTTAAAAGGACTAAACCGAATCAGAGAACAGAAGATGACAGCAGAGTTGACATGTCTTCCAAATAATCCTGTTACGGATCGTCCGAAGATGTCAAGGACCAAATCATGGATTTACTTGAGATATTTCTCAAAGAAGTCTGCAACCTGGGTGTACCTGATCCATGAGTATCAGCAGTCACCGTCTGGAAAAGAAACTGAATTTCCTCTTACCCTCGTCTGTATTCAGCATTGCTTTCTTCATTGTCAAGGTTGGCACGGGCTCCCATCCAGCCATGCCACATGGTGCTGTATGTTTCGACGTGGCCGCCGATACCATTCGAGCTGATGACATCGGCATAGCCTTGGATTTCCCCCGCGGGCTCATCCTTGGATGCAAGTACGATATGCGGAATTGTAAGTTTCTCAGCATCCGTTTTGTCAGTCCGACTTTGAGTGAGAGAGTCGAGTCAGTATTCTCCTTTTGTGTACCGAGGTTCGAGGTCACACATACCCGGGATGAACCTGCCCAGTAGCTACAAACGGCGTACCGGGACCAGAAGCTAGAACAGCAACCTAAGGGATACGTGTTAGACACGAAGATTCACTAAGCCCATGGGAAGAAGCAACCCACCTTCCCACCCCAGCATAGCCCCAGTGCAGCCCATTTTGACACAGACGGAAATAGCGTGTTGTACTGCTTAGTTATCTCTAGCAGAGTGTCCACGTTCCTCGGGATCGAGGCTTCATTGGAGACGAAGCTTGTAATGGCGTTTTTCTTCTCTTCTGTGTCCGTCGGGAACCATTCGGGCTGGGCATAATTTCCTTCGAAGAAATCGGGCACTAGGACTAAGGAATTCAGTCTTGTAGCTAGAAGATCCGCCCCCTGCAGGGTCTGAATGGCCATGCCAAAAATGTCGTAGAGGACTACAAGCCCCGTGGACGCATCCGGTGGACCAGTAACATCTGGGGAAGGTCAGAGCTTGCTTTTCTTGTGCATCTGTGTGTGACTTGCAGGTGTTCAGGCCGGCGACTTCCTTATAGGTGCCTTTGATGGTGTATCCTTGGGGGATCACCGGTGGTAGCGTTCGACATGCGTCACAAGACATGGTGCGATTCTTCGTGGTGGCCAGAGCCTCTTCTAGATTTTTTTGGTATGATTCATGCTGCGGTTGCGAGTAGAGTTATTTATATTAAGTGAACACATTAGTATTCGGAGATTATCACTTAAAGCCGTCGGGAATAAAACGTCAGATAATTTAAAGTAGGCTAAGCTTTGGTCTGCATGGCCGGGACCGGCCCGGAAACGGGGCATGGGCCTGCGACACGCACAGAGCCTGGATCTTAATTGACCCTTGAGCATGAAGTTAACGAAAAAAACGCCAGCAGCGTGCGGAGATAGAGCCATCTCTGAAATCAACACTTATACGAGTTAGCAGGCGAGCCATGTCGTTACCACGTTCTGTTTGTCGACCGAGTGACCTGCAGATCGACTCTACAGGATCAATAGCGCATGGCAACCAGAATGAAATGGAAGATATTGACTCAGCTAAAATCAAACCTTGCGCTGAAGATCAAATTGAAAAGACAAATATAGACAGCAACGAACTGTACCCGGTTCAAAGAGAGACTGACGCGAAAGATGACGCTCCCTACTGTTCTCTTTCCGAGCGCAGAAAGATCTCGGTGATGCTGACAGCATCATTCTCTGGCATAATATCCCCAATATCCGCCAGTATCTATTATCCAGCCCTTCCCTCCCTTGCAAAGGACATGCATGTTTCTATCTCCTTGATTAACTTAACCATCACGACATATCTGGTACGTAGTCCTTTCCGTACCAGTTCCATCCAAGAGCTTCCTATTTCAGCACAGGTCTAACATGTTTCTAGATACTACAAGGAATTTCTCCCTCTTTCACCGGATCCTTTTCGGACGTCTATGGACGACGGATCGCCTATATTTTCTGTTTCACCACATACATCGGGGCAAATATTGGCCTGGCATTACAGTCTGATTACGCAGCATTAATGGTCTTGCGATGTGTCCAGGCGGCTGGTAGCAGCGGAACAATTGCTATTGGAAGTGCCGTGGTTGCAGATATATCGACACGAGCTGAGCGAGGCAGATACATCGCATATGCGACTATGGGGACGACATTGGGACCGGCCGTGGGACCCGTCATTGGAGGGCTCCTGGATCACTTTCTCGGCTGGAGATGGGTCTTTTGGTTTCTTGTCATCTTGGGTGGCTTCAATTTTGCCCTTATTCTCGTGACGTGTCCGGAAACGTGCCGTGCAGTGGTGGGAAACGGTTCAATACCTCCTGCCAAATGGAATCGGCCTTTGTGGGCGATGCTGAAAGAATCACTAAGACCTCAGAGCCATCAAGTAGAAAAGAGGGTCGATTATGAAACTCTAGAAAAGAGCAAAACGCGCCCGAATCCACTGACATCAGTGCGTATCACTCTGGAAAAAGAAGGTGGCCTGATTCTCATCTATGGGGCACTGCTATATGCCGGTTACATGATTATTCTGAGCACCCTGACCTCGCAGCTGGAGAGCGAGTACGGATTCAACTCCATCCAGGTGGGATTATGCTACTTACCACTAGGAGTCGGAAGTATGACATCCCGTTGGTCCGCAGGGCCTCTGCTGGATTGGAATTTCAAACGGGAAGCCAAGATCCAAAATCTACCTATAGTCAAGAATCGTCAACAGGACATCCGGGACTTCAATATTGAAAAAGCTCGTTTAACCATTACTGTCCCTTTCGTGTATGCTGCTTGCTTGTTCCTCCTTGCATACGGGTGGGTTATGAGATATCAAACTCACCTGGCGGTTCCGTTGGTGTTGTTGTTCTTCTCCGGCCATCTTACCACGGGTGCTTTTTCGACCCTTAGCACGCTGATCGTTGATATTCATCGCCAAAGTGCGGCAACCGCCGTGGCTGCGAACAACTTGTTTCGCTGCTTGCTTGCAGCTGGTGCGACGGCTTTTGCTACACCCCTGATCGATCGTATTGGCATTGGCTGGACGACTACGTTCATTGTAGGTGTCTGGTTTGTCTTCAGTGTGCTTCTGTGGGCGGTCTATTTCCGGGGACATACATGGAGAGAAGAGTTGCGTGTTAAACGAAGTGAGGGAGATGGTATTCCAGCATAGCTGCATCTAAGTTAGGCAACAGACCTACATCGCTTTCTATAGAACAATACATTAGTAAGGCTCGCATATAACTTTTAAAGCCGGCGCTAAAGTAGATAGATGTCTCGGACGTAACGCGGTTTCCGATGAGGGTGAGATTTACTCTATTCCGGCTTAGAAATCTCCAAGTGCATTTCCCGTCGGAGATAAAGCGGCCTTCGTATATTCCTAGACTTGGGGTCGGAAATACCACAGTTTACAGTAGTTAAGGAAGTAGACATATCAGAGACAATTGATACTTCCAATAGTAGTATCCTCACTATAAAATCCCTCCCATGCCCACTCGGAGATGAAGACCACAATGCTACCAGTATCATTTTGATCTCAACACCTCACCACCTCCTACTTTATTATTATTGTACCTCCCAATCATGTCTTTAAATCGAGCAGCCTACCTCCTTGCAGCCCGTAAGGCTCCTCTGGAAGTCCAACAGGCACCTTATCCCTCTCCGGACCCCGGTACTATTGTTGTGAGGAATCATGCCGTCGCAATCAATCCGATCGACTGGAAGCTACAGAAGTTCGAGATCCTCCCCCTGAAATATCCCTTTATACTGGGCGTGGATGTAGCAGGCGAGGTCATCGCGATCGGTAGTGGGGTGACCAATTTTACCCTAGGGCAGCGTGTTATCGGGTATGTCGTCCCAGATCCTTGAAGTCACCCGGCAACTGAATTAACAAGCATTGCAGACACTGTAAGAATCTCGCGAATGGGGATAGTCGATACTCGGGCTTCCAGGACTTCACTGTCCTATCGGCGACCCTAACAGCACCTCTACCCCCATCCATCTCCTACGAAAAAGCAGTTGTCCTCCCCGTCTCAGTCAGCACCGCCGCTGCCGGCCTTTTCCAGGAGGACTATCTCAACCTCCCTCATCCTTCTCTGGCCCCACAGCCCTCGGGCCAGACGATCCTGATCTGGGGCGGCAGCTCCAGCGTCGGCATCAGCGCCGTGCAGCTCGCCCATGCCGCAGGCGTCGAAGTCATCACGACTGCCAGCCCGCACAATCACGCTCTTCTCAGGAGCCTAGGGGTCTCCCAGATATATGACCACCGGAGCCCCACCGTAATCGATGACATAGTCGCCGCGCTTGAAAACAAGCACGTCGTCGGGGCATACGACTGTATATCGTCGGACCAGACTCAGCGGGCCTGTGCGGAGATTCTCGAACGAAGCAAGGCCGCTCGCAAGGTCCTCGTGTACACGAATGATGTTGTAACCCCAGAGGGGCTGCCGTCTTCGGTCACTACTAAGGGTATCTTCTGTCTTACGGTGGAGAACAACGAGGTGGGCCCTGCGGTGTGGGCGGATTATCTACCCAAAGCGCTGGAATGCGGCCAGTTCAAGCCTATGCCGGAGCCTTTGGTCGTCGGTACTGGGTTGGAACATATACAGACGGCTATAGAGAGAAATATGGCTGGATTGAGTGCGGCTAAGGCTGTTGTCAAGCTGGTTTAGTTTCTTGACAGTGTGAGGTAGTACGGGCTCTCTGTTTGGTTCGAGGGTGTTGTTGGCTTCGCATGGTTTGTTTTAGTGATATGGATTGTTACTGTATACAGACTGCGTTTTTAATATTGCGTGGAATGCCTTTTCAGTGGATGTTACTGTACCATGCGTGTATCCAATGGACTTGGTAAAAGAATCCATTTTGTAGATATAGACTATCGTGAGGCGAACAAATCGACCATCTGGTCAGAATGAAAATATTCAATTACACCGATTTTGCTCGGCTATGTCTTTATAATCGATAGGGAATATATTAAGCATATTCCTAAGCTGGTAGATTATTCTTCCAGTGTAGTATCGGGTTACAAGAAGCAAAATTGCAGGATGCAATGCCTATCGTATATCACATTCCTGCCAAACCAATCTAAGTAGGAGCCACAAAACTCACAAAATATCAATTTTATGAAAGTCAATATAAACGCACCAGTGATTAATCAGTCGTGAATGAATATTGTCACATCTGAGCCTGGGGCTGATCCCATATGTCAGCTTAATTAGAGTCTGTAGAGTCACGTATCACCCACTTTCGCGCCCAAAAGTAGATTAACGTATTCTAGTTTTTATATGAAGTCTGTTCCATATCACTGGCCTGTCCCGGGGGAACGCCAACAAATGTACCCATACAACCCGCCTCCACGCACTCAGCAAGGCTCCCGAAATGCACGCCCCTCTTCACCATCCCTGGAGCGTAATGGGCGTATTTGGCTGAGTTTGTCATTATATTACGAGATGTAGTAGGGATAACAGGCTCTCCGAGCATGCACCAGCAGGTATCTGTAATGATTGTTGCCCCGAATTCCGTGACGATATCGATATAACCGGCCTTTTTCGACTTTTCGTACGTATCTCGGCCAGTGGTTATGATGACTTTAATCTCGTCGGCTTTCTTGCGGCCTGAGCATAATCTAGAGAGAGCTTCGAACTCTTCGAGCGAAAAGTGCGGATTTCCCAAGGATACAAGATCAACAGAAAGGTCCTGTGCGGAATTGAGCATATGCCAAGTATCAACTAGTTCTTCATGCGAGAGCTCTATAACGGGTAGCTCCTGTTCTAGCTCAGCAAACTTAGAAGCCTCAGGCGTCACACCCTTGATGTGAAACATTGCGGCAGAGGCGGTGGTACCAAAAGCGGCGCTGAATGCCTTGAGATCCATGAGCTGTGGTTGCATATACTCTAGCCCGCAAACCAATGGTATGTTATGCTGAGCCAGCTTTCCAATGACGTATCCCAGTAGCGGAAAATAGGAGTCATTGATTGATCCTAGGTCGCCCACCCGGATACACATTGTTGGTCGTCGACCCTCGGGCAAGTGGCATCCAGCCGAAGGAGCCCTCCCGGTTAAAGCAATGCAAACATCAATGAAATCGGGATATTTCTGGGTTTGTGCACCAAGGACGCTGTTAGCGAAAATAACAGCGTTCGACTCCGACCATCCAATATCTTGCCCGGCCTTGGGAGCATCGTCAAGTGCGTATGGGGCGCAGGTAAAACTGGGCTGTGCACCCATCGAAAGATAGATATTGGCTAGTGTGCCCGCCTGTAAAGCCAACTCAGGGTCGACGTTTAGTTCCTTCCAGCGGCGTTGATCGATCGAAATAGAATTGAGGGTGGTTGGAAGAGTAAACTTAGCACCCATGGATTGGAACTTTTGTGCAAATAGAAGACTTGCAGGGCCGGTATATATACAGGCGTCAATATGAGCCTGGGAAACGTCCAATAGCGAGCGCGCCCCTTGAATGATTGCAAAGCTCCTGATAATTTCTAAGGCAACCTTGGCTGCTTGGCCCTTTTCGCCAGCCAAGATGTTTCGATCTAAATCTGAAAGGTCGATATCGCCTTCAATGGATTCGGCAGGCAGTTTCGGGATTGGTAACAGAGCGTCACTGACGAGCACAGTTTCTCCATCAATGGCGGCGAAGTGCCTATTGCATATTTTTGAGAAGTCCGAAGAGGACAAGACCACAACTGGTATGGGCCTTTCAAATAGCACTTTTCCTACTAGAACCCCGAGAGTCAAAATCTGCTCGTGCTTCTCGAAAATCAGCCCAGCAGGAGCACATCCATTCAGCAGAAGCTCAAGCATGACTGTGCTTCCTGAGCATGAACCTCTACCGCAGGGAATAGCAAGAATTCGGCCGGCGATAGACTGGCCGCAGAGGGGATGATGATGGTCTACCACCTGTCCAGTTTCAGGATTCACCCCGCCCCAAAAGCTGAGTCCAACCGGGCAGCATTGTAATTCTGCAGATGCAGCGCCTTTGATGAGGCATTGACCACGAATCTCCATTCTGCCGCTCATAAGACGGTCGTATAATATATACTAACAGAGGGAAACGATCTAGTGGCCAGGACGAGTAATGAATTTTGACTCGAGACCTTCAATAGCTGATGATTGTAGTGTGCAGGCAGCAGGCTGCTTGTTCCCTTTGCGATAGAACCATGAGCAGCATTTATATAGTTGGTTAACTAGTTGGCTGGTTAGCTTACTTAACCCCGCCCGACCTTGGCACTCCCTCGGGTATTTCTATAGCTCTGTTTAATGGGACTCCTTTCTCTGGATGTCGGGGGGGGGGGGTGGATGTCAAAGAATTACGAGCACCATGACTCATTTTTGATGACACCAAGGCCCATGCAAGTCAACTTGATGTTTGATTGTCCCTCATTCTTGTTCTTTGCGTCCAAACAGGATCGAAGATCTTACGCTTTCCGGATGCCGAAGTTGTTTGATACGTTTGTCTTAATCAGGCTGCAAACCTGGCAAATCCTGCAAACAGTTAACCTCATGTTCTGATTGGTCCTATCAATAGTTTTACTCATTAGGACTATGCAAACGCCCCACTCGTCAATGATTGTTGATAGATATCCTATAGTAGTACTATGGAGCTGAACAAGCATATAAGACTCCCACTGTATAACATCTTTCCAAATTATTCAAGGAGCTTCTAACCCAAGAACTAAGCTCGCTCAGATTTGGCGTTTAAATTTCCTCTTCGTACCCTGCAACCTTCATTCTACATCAAACATTATATTACCATGGCTAGTACCTCTATAGCATCTCACGAAAAGCTGGTCGAGTTTGACCTTGTCCAAACTCACTATAAGAAAGCGGGTAATCACGGCATTCGTGCAGATTTTATCATACCCCATGCAGAATGTACCGGGAAACGACCTGTCATTGTCAGGTTTCATGGGGGCGGTCTTGTAAGCTCAAAGCCCAACCTTGACTGGCACAATTAAACATTGGAGATAGCTGATTGAACAAGATAACTGGGGACTCACTGTCCATGGAATGGTTCCCTCAATGGCTCCTTGATCTGGCCAAGAAACATAATGCGGTGATTGCAACCACCAACTACCGTCTTCTTCCCGAAGCGACGAGTCTCGACATCTTTGAAGATGTCGAGGACTTCTGGACTTGGCTCCACTCCTCAGAGTCTGAAGAGCTATTGTCGTCATGTGTCAACCCGACAAAGCTAGATCTAGACCGTATCATTACAGCAGGCGAATCTGCGGGTGGTCTACTTAGCATATGCCTAGCTCTGGCTCATCCGGACCAGATCCGAGCGGCAACAGCAAGTTATCCGTGTCTCGATATGGCTTCGGCCCACTTCAGCACCCCAAATCCCGTGCCATTAACAAGTCCTCCTGTTCCTGAGTCGCTGATCGATGAGACTCTAGCTCAAATCAATCCTGGAGCCACTAGATCGTCCGCTTTTTTGCCCGACCGGCTGGATTTGATGCTTGCGGCAATTCACTACGGGCGCTTGACCCAATTATATGAGAGAGGATCTGAGAGCTCACGCCACCGAGATATGCGGTACCCGCTGGAAAAAGTAGGACGACCAGATGCTAAGATTCCTCGTGGTGGGATTGCTATCCTCCAAGGACTGCAAGATGACATCGTGCCTGCCGAAGGCAATCAGAGATTTACTGAGTTGGCACGCGAGGTCATGAAAGGAAAACCTGAGGCTGATAAGATCATCCTGACTTTACGAGAAGGTGCCCATGGATTTGACATCGCGACTCGGTTGGAAGAGGAATGGATGCAAAAACACCTGAAAGCGGCGGTTGATGCTTGGTTGGCGTAGAGGAAGGGCATGGGTGTACATACCTTAAAATAAGTATATACGCAGCAACTCTGGCTCCCTGTATATGATGTACCTAAGTCCCGCTAATATGTGAAGTGGGCAAAGAGCTTGTCAGGTGGTGATCGCCGTATTGTCCGCAAGCGAGTATAGATGCGATGGTTTTGTCCTTGGGAATATCATATCAGGATTTTAATTCAATATGTAGACTCCGTAGACCGAGAATTGTGTGCGAATGGCTGTTTCGATATGGTATGTAATGGGCAGCTGCTCTCAACTATGGTGCCTCAAGCCCCAGTTTGTTTTCCATCGCTGATAAGCCTAACCCATGATTGCCCACCCTGAAGCAGATGCAACTCGTACACCCAAAACCGACCTTAAGACCCTGACAAAGACATATTTAGGCTCCGAAAACCAACATGAATATCCTGAAGGGGGTTGGGCAGTCTGGGGAGTTGCCGTCGGGAATGCTTGGGTAATCTTGTGTGCGCTTGGCTACATTAACTCTAGGTGTATGTTAATCTCTGATACTATTATGTACCAGAGTGTACCGGGCCTATTACGAAACTCATCGGCTTCAAGATATGGCGGCAAGGTAAGACGTTGAAGCCTTGAAAGCGAGACTGTGTGACTATCTGACAATTTGAAATGAGTCATTATAGGAGCGGCACTGGCCTATATCATTACTAGTCTTTTTTATCAAAGAGCACTTAGGGTTCCGAAGGCTGACATTCAACAACTAGTGCTGAACAGGGTAAAGCCGAAGGTCACAGGACTCCACCCGTCATTAAAGCGTGTCTTTTACGTCTATTTCTCTGCCTTAAGCGACATCCACGTTAAGAACTCGACCACAGTGCTTCTCAGCTTCCCATCAATTGTGTTCTGTATCGCCTCTATGGCTACTACCACAGCCCCGCATTTTCAGCGAAAACGCCGACGCCCAGCACTTGCCTGTGAGCAATGTCGTCGTCGGAAAATCCGGTAAGTTAGCGTTGTTCCCTGACTCGTTTGGCATTCTCTCACTCGGCTCCAGCTGCGATAGAAACCACCCGTGTGCTAGCTGCAGGCGATCCGACCCTCGATCCTGTCATTATGTTGACCCTGATCGGAAAACTAATGTGGCACACGATCAGGTCATCGATTTGGCCCCCACGTCATTTTCGAGTGGCAATCCACCATTGGACTTACCCAACTGCCCTGAAGATGTCCAGTTCTCCGGGCTTCTCAATGTAGATGCCCTCCAATCCACGAGTTCCTCGTTGGCGAACCCGACAACCGTTCAACGTTCTAAGGTTTCCCACGTGCCTGAAGATTTGCAGGAAGGGTCGCTTGTTCAATCATTGACAGATCGAGTACGCCAGCTAGAAAAGAAGCTTGAAGAAGCCCTTGATTTACAACCACCGGATAGCTATCCAAATCAATCACCCATAAGAGTGCGCGAGCACAGTTCAATCAATGGAAGGTTCCTGAAGACGAGGTTCTTCGGGAACAGCCATCGATCTATATGTGAATATAGGGTACTGCTCTCTACCTTGTAAACTGGAATGGCATGGACTAAAGGTAAAAAGGTTCATGACATGCTTCATATGTTCTATCGAAAGGCTTCTGAGACCCCCGAGATACAAACTCTCTACGAGAGATGCAAGCAGCTCGCAAGAACGGCCAAATCACAGGAGATAATTCACCAGAAAATCTGCCCTGACCTGAGAGATTACATGCCACCGAAAGAGACATCTGACAGGCTTATCCAAGCGTACCTCCGTACCTTCGAATCTGTCTACCGCATCGTACATGTGCCATCATTCCTACGTGAATATGATCAGTACTGGAGAAGCCCTCAGGCAGCCAGCCCGGCGTTTATTATCATGACTTTACTAATGCTAGCGATTGGGAACTCTTTTTGCCAGTCGGGAGACCCAGATAAAGACCATGTTCCGCGCTCTACATCATCACAGTGGATATATACGGCACAAACGTGGCTCAGCTCTCCGTTCGAGAAATCGCGTCTCAATATCACTAGCCTTCAAACACACTGTCTCCTACTTTTGGCCCGCCAGACAAGTGACATCAGCAGTGACCTTGTCTGGATTTCAGCTGGTACTCTACTTCGAACAGCTATGCATATGGGCTTCCATATTGATCCACGTCACATTAAGGGGATTTCTTTCTTCGATGCACAGCTTAGACGAAGAATATGGAATACAATTCTTGAGATTGTTGTCCAGTCTAGTATGGATGCTGGAGGCATTCCTCTAATTCACTGTGATGACTACGACTGTGAGCCTCCGCTTAACCTTGACGATGCTCAGATGGAAGATCCCATTCCTATGGCAAAGCCTTTTGAAGACTTTACGGATACATCTCTGCAAATAGCTTTACAACGATCACTTCCTATTCGACTACAAATTGCACAGTTTTTGAACGACTTCCGCCGAGGCGCCTCGTATGACGAAGCTTTGCAGCTTAACAAAGGCCTTACCAATATATACCGCGAAAACTCAGCCCTATTTGACGCTTTTAAAAGTAGTGGAAAATCTCCTACTCTGTTCCAGTCAAACCTCTACGACTTGATGACGCAGCGCTTCCTGCTTGCTCTTCATGACCCCTTTGCGATAAAGGCAAAAGCTGACCCGACGTTGTATTACTCACATAAAGTAGCCCTTGAAATATCCATGCGTATTTTAGCACCATTCAGCAAGTCCGTACCGGAAGACCTTGACTATACCGCATTGCTGCTCACCGGCTCGCCATCCTTTCGGGACGTTCCTACCCAAGCTGCTGCTGTGGTTGCAGATGACATGATTGTCCGAATCAAGGAGAAGCCGATTACTACTTCAGTGTCAGCTCTCTATACGTCGTATCCTTTATCACACAGAGAATCCAAGCGTATTATCGAAGAGTTTACCTCCTGCATGTTGGCACGGGTCGAATCTGGTGAAACGAACATCAAAGGTTACCTGGTGTCTGCATGCTTTCTGGCCCAGATTGAGGCTATGGAACATAGCCGACCAATCGACGAAGCGTTGAGTAGAACTATGTTGTCGGTTCTTGAAACGTGCTCGAAGATACTGGAAGACAGGGTTGAGAAATCGAGTCTTTCACAGCCAGGGATAGGGTTGAATACAGCCACTAATGAAGAATCAACCCTGGCTGTATTTGATAACCAGTTAAACTGGTCTCTCGGTGATGATTTTGTAAGTTATCTGCATGTGCCTCGCCGGAAATGTGCATCTGAGGTTTGCTGATGAAATTCAGGATATGGAAATGGATATAGGCTCGTGGTTCCCTTCCCCTGTATTCAGCTGAGCTGGACTCGTGACAATATTGTGTAATTATCCTGGATACTACCGGTGAGGCCCACCTATTGATCTGGGTTGTTGATTATCATAGAGCGAGAATGTATACAAGCGCTGAGAGTGGGGCAGATAGATGTTATAGTTGTTTTGCATATAAGACGATAATTCTTTTGGCATTCTATAGTCTTCTAGGTTTTTCTTATTATGAGGGAACTGTGGAGATGATAGTCTATCTCAAATTCTAGGCAGAGACCGACTTCTGTTTTTCGATCTCTTCAAGCATGCTTACAAGATGGTGCCGATAAGATCGTATCTCTACTAATGTTTACGGGCCATATCATAGTATAGCTGATGTTCGAATCATAGGTCTTGGAGATATATACATGGAAACCGAAAGATTCTCTATCCGCACAGCCAGAAAATAGAATCGAGAGTCATCGAGTAACCAAACAACAAATGTTGCAGAGCCCTAGCCAGGCCATCCATGATTTGCGAAGGTAAAAAGAAAACAAGGCGATCTAGACTCCAGTCTATATCGATACTCGCTCACCATTCACAGATTGCCGTACACTTGATCTCCACCAACAACCGCGGATTGGGCAATTCCTTGACACCAATTGTGGTCCTCGCCGGCGCATCCTCGCGATTAGGCCACACTTTATTCCATTCTTCATTCATACCTTGATAGGAACCGGTCAAGTCCGTCAAGAACACCGTTGCATCGACCACATTCTTAATGCTCCCTTTGCCGTCTGTGGCGCCACGAATAACCGTGTCAATATTGCGGAGAACCGCCGCGGTCTGTTGACGAATATCCAGCGTCCATGTTCCATCCGCATGTTCAGTTACGCCGTCCCAGGTCCCATCGCCGCGGCGCGATGATGTGCCCGAGACATGGATGGTGCGCGAAGCGGGGTTGGTGGGGAGAATGCGTGCATGCGGGTAGTTGGCGAGGCCTTGGGCTTTTTCGGGTGGGAGGAAGAAGGCCGAACCGTTTGACATGTTGGTGATGATAATTATAAACTTGAATTTCCACTAGGAGTGTACTAAGGAGGGTTCAAAACTCTGGGGCAATGTGAAGATAGAGTAGTTGTTTTACGAATTACTCCAGAGTAGTGCTGCAGCTCTCTTTATAGTCTTCAGTTGATTTATATCCGTCGGATAAGGACCCGGTTCCGGGTCTGATCCGTGATTTGGGACCCCATGGGACGGCTTCATTGGGACTAGCCAGGCGGTTAATCGCATTAAACTTCCGATGGATTTATAATCTTGTAATCTGTCGACATTATCATTATTTTGGAAGTTATTCACACCATAAAAATATAACTGACCTATAAAACTAAGGAAGAGTTTATTTTAAACGGCCAAATATATTTATATAAGTTAGGCTATCATAGGATTTATATTAGGCTGAACAGTGGGCATGGTGGAATATCCTTAATCCTTCCTGTGCATCAATATAATAATCATGGCATCTTTCATGTATGCTTCGCTCACAGGTTTTAGAATTCTTCATATGTCCGTATGTGGCATCATTACGGATCGGACAGACTCTGTCTCTTAGCTGCCGGAAGAAATATTCCATTTCAACCAAATTGGACATAACTCTATTAAATGAATAAAATCTCGCTAGGAGACCCCTTTGCCGTATCTAAACCGATTCTTGTTCGTGATGTACTCGCTCAGTTCAGAGAACATGATTTCCCCTTTAAGGTTTCAAGTTGACAGTGATATAATGGATATGATGGTTCCTACCTCCGCCATCTATATAACCATTAGTATATTTCTTTCTTGCTGAGACGACAAATCAGATCAAACTCACAGGAGAGAACACCGCCAGTAGGAGCGCCATAGCTCCAGGTTGCATAGTCTCCATCAAACTGGGGCTCGTGCACAATAAAAACGGCTGGAGACAGAAGGTATCAGCTATTGGATCATAAAAGATCTGGGCAAGAACAAAAGAGCCACTCACAACCACTGGGGGGTAATAGAATCATTTTGGCAACGCCATTGATACATTTGTAACCAATTTTCCCCTCAAAATGTCCGCCCGCTCGCCTGTCGTAAAAAGATAGCTCCAAGGAAGGGGGAGGGCGTGAGGCACCCAAGCTCAGGAGCCTGGATCGATGTCGAGATCAACACGGATGTATCAACAAATGAAGATCAAATGCATTATTGAAACCTTGCTTTGTATTGATTACCCTTTATGGGGATATGCAGGGCGACCCCAGCGTACTTTGGTGATGCAGTAACCGAACGAATTGGGGCATAGCCAATATTTGCCAATGAGAAACTAGATATGTCTGCCAGAGGTATCAGATCAGATTCCTCAGAAGTGGATCTAGTGGGACATCTGAGATGTGATCTAACAATTTGGGAATCAAGGCAGCATGCACCGAGTAGGGATTGCAGTGTGAAGACACTGCCCAGAGCAAAGCAAAGCAATATAAATACGATCAAAGCCTATCCCAAGG
The DNA here is from genome assembly GCF_009193645.1 of Aspergillus pseudonomiae. Taxonomy (NCBI): domain Eukaryota; kingdom Fungi; phylum Ascomycota; class Eurotiomycetes; order Eurotiales; family Aspergillaceae; genus Aspergillus; species Aspergillus pseudonomiae. The sequence goes on along the minus strand of NW_022476046.1, from coordinate 19,863 downwards.
AAAGTTATCATCTTCTACCTGACCCATTGTCATTTTTATTGAAGCCTTTGTGTCGAGAAGTCCAATATGAAGCCCTCTTTCACTCTTCTGTCTCTCTCCTTCATACTCCCAAGCGTCTTTGCGGCATGCAAAACAAATGAGAAATACTGCGGCGAAAACCTCAGAGACCAGCTGGGTAATCACCCTTCAACCAGCTGTTTATTCTTGCTTTCGCAGTAAAAAAAAGAAAATAATATACTTACAGATCGGGGATTTAATAGGTTACCGTGAGGGACAGATCATATCTGCGGCGCAAAAAAACACAAATCTACCAGCTGATGCCAGAAATGAGAGAACAGCAAACTGGGTAGACATCATATTCAACTGTGTTGATGGCGAAAATATTGAGGCGCTTGAATACTGTGACTCTGAGGACTTCAAAGTTTGTGAGCAAGCAAATACAGATGGGACTGGCGCCGAATGCAAGTCTGACGTGTGTAAGTTAAACCTTTTCATATGGGAATAATGATTTATACCTATACTAACTAATATTCTGGTTCAAGTTGGCTAAATTCAAAGAGAGATGGGTTTGGTTGAGATAAGTCCCAACGGTAGACAAGAACCCATGTGGAGGAAAGTTCGCGCTTTCTGTGGGCTAGCGGTAATTCTTTCAATACCTAAGTATTTGACTCTTCCGATCAATGTACTTCATCTTGGCATCTGGATAAAATAGTTTCATTGTAAAGGAACCTTTCTATAAAGCTGTAGCTAATCCCCGACTAACATGGGGTAGGGCACGAAGCTCACATGGCGCGGAAGAAATAATGCGGGGTGTTGTCCCATGACGCACTAGTCTGGCACGAACTACAGTTTCGTCTCTGATCTCTGACCGTCTTTTTCCACTTGAAGTATCCCTTCCTTAGCTGGCTTCCAGGAGTCAACAACAACCTTCGACACAATGACCGCCCAGACTTTTCGTCAGATCTCAACTCATAATCTCAAGACATTCCGCCGCAATTATGTGTCGGAGATTTCGGGATCGCTCGGCGATCTCGGAACCTTTCTCCCCATCGCCATAGCTCTGGCCATCAACGGTACCGTCTCGCTATCCAGCACCCTCATCTTCTCGGGGCTCTTCAATATTTTGACCGGTCTGTTCTTCGGCATCCCACTTCCTGTGCAGCCTATGAAAGCAATTGCCGCTGTAGCAATCGCCAGATCCTTCAACAATGGCACCATTGCCGCCGCCGGAATCTTCGTCGGCGCGTGTATTTTAATTTTCAGCGTCACTGGCCTTCTTCACTGGTTCGCAGACGTAATTCCTATCCCCGTCATCAAGGGTATCCAGGTCGGGGCTGGCTTATCCCTCGTCATCGCATCTTGCGGGAATATCCTGTCGTCCCTTGGATGGGTCGGGCCGTCATGGGCGGATAACCGGATCTGGGCCATCGCGGCGTTCGTCTTCCTCATCATTACCAATGTCTACCGCAAGGTGCCCTATGCGCTAGTAGTTTTCCTCCTTGGTATCCTCTTTGCCATCATCCGCAGTGCACTGGTAGCCGACTTGCCGTCTCTCACGTTCTGGCATCCTTATACCGTCGTCCCCACTCCCGAACAGTGGTCCGTGGGTGCTCTTGATGCAGGTGTCGGGCAGATTCCGCTCACGACGCTGAACTCCATCGTTGCCGTCGTGCATCTTGCGGGCGACTTGATCCCGAATGTACGTACGCCTTCAGTCACGTCTATCGGGCTCAGCGTTGCCGCAATGAACCTGATAGGCTGTTGGTTCGGCGCCATGCCTGTTTGTCACGGTTCTGGCGGGCTGGCAGCCCAGTACCGATTCGGGGCTCGGTCTGGCTCCAGCGTGATCTTCCTGGGCTTCCTGAAGCTGGTAATTGGTATCTTTTTCGGTGAAAGTCTGGTGGGCCTGTTGAAACGGTTCCCTTCGGCGCTGTTGGGGGTGATGGTGATTGCTGCAGGACTGGAGCTGGTCAGCGTGGGAGAGAGTCTCAATACCACGGGGGCCCGGGACATCATGAAGGCCAATTTCGGAATTTTGGGTGATGCCAGACAAGATATTGCGCCGATGCTCAGTGATGCAGACCGCAAGAGACGATGGACGGTCATGATGGTCACCGTGGGGCTGCTGGTTGGGTTTAAGAATGATGCGATTGGATTCCTGGCTGGTATTTTGTGCCACGTCGGCTATGAGCTGCCTGGTCTCTGGGAAAAAGTACGAAATCGGTGGAACGAGGGTCGGGTCAGATTACCATGATCGCCTGCTTGACGATTTTAAACAATGACGCTGTTTATGACTGCATACGAAGCTTACTACTGAATATTTCTTGTCTTCGACACAACTTTCTACGCCGTTTTTAGCCAATGATATATATATCCGGGATGCTTTGTTATTTGCTCGAGAATCGATTTCCACTTGGGGCTGGGAGAAGGCGAAAGCTTAATTATAATGGAGCTGGCATTATGGCTTCGCGAGGGGATTCGCAGATCGAACAAGTGATTCAAAGCCATGGGAACTAACCACGGAGATCCTCGGCTTGACAATAGTCATTGGAACGAGAAGCATTAGCTATTAATCTCCACCGCTCTGCCTGAAATTTCGGCAAATGAAACATGCCGAACGAGAAGACAACTGTTGTACAGAGAAGGAATGCGTTGACGCGTCTCTTACCTTGGTCACTTTTGTATGATGCATGATGAAGGGTCACTGATAATGCATCACCAAGATTCCTCATACTGATCAACATTGATTGCGAGTTAAATATGTATTTAGCGTGAGAAGTTTTATTGGCTTGCTAGAGAGTTACAGTATAACTAGTTGAACATGAAAGAATTTCTAATTCTTTACATGATCAAATCCTCTATTCCCACTTACTAAAAGTATAGTAAGACAGTGGCTAGATATGTTTAACAATGACATTGAAGATCCATTTGCCTAAACACAAGACATACACATCGTTAAATAGATTAACCGGTCATTTTATAAAGACCCGACGAGTTTCTCCCCAGGACACTCAGTTTAATCTCCTGTCAAATAGGATTAGACCATCACACCCGAATAGCCCAACCCCTAATCATAAGATTCCCCGCCCTCCTCATCCAAATCCGTGATGCGGCGCACTCCCCCAGCTGAAGAGTCATCAGCCGTCAATTGCCGACCGGATTGATCATAGCGTTTCTCATCCACGATAGCCGGTTCGCCGAGATCTTGACGGTAAGTGCGAACAGTTGTGGTTCCATCCGGCTCGGTCTGCGAGTACGTAGCATAGCGCTGACCGGTAGCGGTGGTGCCGTCGTCAGTGCTACTCGACGAACTGTAGAAATAGGACGAAGAGCTGGAGTAGGACTCGGACATTTTGAGTAGAGATTTGACTTTCAAGGATATATGTGTTTTGCTTGTAATTGTACTAGATGTGATTTTTCTTAATGATGATGTATGTAGTTTCCCTCTAGTTATAACCCCTTTGGTTCTGACGGATGCGCTGTCTCTATATATAAGAACGTGTGGCGATAGATGATATCATAGCAACATCAGTTGGTATACAATCTCCACCTATGAAACAAACCAGGGGGTATATTTTCCAGATGGGTTATAATGTACTGCAATTCAGGTCTTCGGATATGACCTTCAAACAAAGAACGGCCTTGGTGACGTTATGTCTCGTGTTTTTTTGTGGAGGTCTTTGGGCTGACGTGATTGTTCTAGAAGGTTGAATGGGTTTCTCGAGTCTACTGTGTGCGGATTTCCGTGGTTCAGTGTGGTTTACTGTGGGACCATAGTTTTATAACCATGAGAGTGCTATATTCTTTGCTGAAGTCCAGTGGTCAGCTATATATATTGATCACAGTGTTGGTACCGGTTGTCGTAAGTGTACATTAAGGGTCTGCGCCCATTGCTAGGTTTGTTGTATGTTGTTATTGTAGGTTGGCAGGATAGGACCTAGTTGTTAAACCTGCCGAGACATGATGGAAGTTCTTGAACAAGACTCTTGGACTGTGAAGGGCTCAAGAAGGGCAAAAGAGAAATGATGGATGCAAGTATGGTCAGAAAGAGCAAAAGCAAAAAAAGATGGAGATGCGGGGAATTGAACCCCGGACCTTTCACATGCTAAGCGAACATTATACCACTAAACCACATCCCCAATTTGATGAAAGAGGAGGGTATTTTATGTTATATAATCCAGTATCTAGTGGTAAGATAAGTTACACACTAGCGTATTGCTTATCCAATCGGGACCGATAGAACTTTTCCCGATGCGATTTTATCAGAAATTCTTCCAGACCAGCACAAAAATTCCAATCAACGCCCTGCCGCGCCAACGCAGCTGGTGGATGAGCTGTATTTTGTTGTATCACGTTTGTCAGCTCTTACAGTCAACTACTATTGCAGCAATCTCCGAGAATTAATCATAATACACACCTATCGCAGCCATGGCTGCCCCCGTCGTCCCTCTCCAACAGGTCAAGCTGCCGGCGCTGCCCTCGACTCGCTTGACACCAGAGCAACAATATTGGAAGACATTTAAGAACCCTCTGCTGATCCCCTCGCCCGCCAATGGCCCCGTCAACCTAATCACACAGCCTTCCGCTCCGTCGTCCGCCTCCGCCTTCCCATCTCTCACCCAGCCTCCCGATGTCTTCACCGTGACCACCGGTGCTCGAGTCCAGATCTATTCTATTCGCACCCGGAAACTCCTTCGCACCGTCACTCGCTTCGATGACACCGTACGCGGCACAGACGTTCGCCCCGATGGTCGTGTGCTTGTTGCTGGTGACGACACTGGTGCGGTCCAGGTGTTCGATGTGACCTCGCGCGCGATCTTGAAGACATGGAGAGAGCACAAGCAGCCCGTCTGGGTGAGCAAGTTCTCACCCAGCGACCCGACCTCTCTTTTCACGGCTAGCGACGACCGCACCGTGCGACTCTGGGACCTTCCGAGCGAAAACAGCGTAAAGACCTTTGTGGGACACACTGATTATGTGCGCAGCGGTGCATTCATGCCGGGGTCGCTGGCGTCTTCCGGACTGCTGGTGTCAGGTAGTTACGATCGGACTGTGCGCCTGTGGGATCCGCGTGTGGAGAGCCGGTCTGCGATGACCTTCAAGATGGCCGCCCCGATTGAGAGCGTCCTGCCTATGCCGGCGGGTACGACGGTGCTTGCGGCGGCAGATAACAAGATCGCTGTGCTGGATATCGTGGCTGGAAAGCCGCTCCATATGATCCAAAGTCACCAGAAGACCGTCACAGCGCTAGCATTGGCTTCGAATGGTGAGAGACTGCTGAGTGGTGCTTTGGACGGCCACATGAAGGTGTTCGAGACCACTGGATGGAACATGGTCTCCGGATCCAAGTACCCCTCGCCCATTCTTTCGCTCCGCGCCATTACCTCCGGACCCGCACAGGAAGATAAGCACATCGCAGTTGGTATGCAGTCCGGTCTGTTGTCGATCAAAACTCGTCTTTCTGGCCAGCAGAAGATTAAGGAAAAAGAGCGGAGGAAGGAAATGCAGGCGTTGCTGGAAGGCAAGTTGGAAGAACATGACCGTAAAGTGGCCAAGCAAAAGAAGCTCCGGGGCTCTGGCTGGGAGAAGCGTTTCCGTGGTCGTGATTTCATTGGCGAGGGCGTGGACATTGTCATCGAAGGCCAGGATCGCAAACGGAAGAAGGAACAGACCTGGGAGCACGACCTTCGCAAGGCCCGCTATTCCGCCGCCCTGGACCAAGTGCTGGCTTCGGGCGATAAGACCGCACAACTTACTCTGCTGACCGCACTTCGTCACCGGTCTGCTCTCCGCGCATCGTTACAAAACCGCGACGAGGTGACCCTGCAGCCGGTGCTGCAGTGGGTGTACAAGAGCATCAGTGAGCCTCGCCTGGTGAAGCTGAGCGTCGAGGTGGCCATGAACGTCCTCGACATCTATTCAGGAAACTTGGGCCAATCAGCAACGATTGACAAGCTGGTTGACCGGCTGCACCGACGCGTGCGAGACGAAGTGGAAATGGCTCATCAAGCGTGCCAGACAAAGGGCATGCTGGATATGTTGAAGGCGGCCTAATCGAGCCCCCGCTGCACTGGAATTGGAATAAAATAAAAGCAGATGTTTGACTAGATTTGTTGCATTACTGGATACCTGGTTGGAGTTCGGGGTTTGGGATCGCCCAACTGTATCATGGCAATATAGATGTAACTAGCGCAATTGATGATATTGACGTCCATCACATAAAGCTGCATACAAACACAGACCCAACCAACCCGTAACGATCGATCAATCATTGATACAACTTCGAAAATCCCTGCCCATCCTCGGGGGGCTGCAACCAATTCCTCTCATCATACTTCCACCCATCCGCACCCTCAATAACATGAAACGTATACGCAAACCGACTCCGATCACTAGTGTTCTTCTCACTCTTATGCAAAACATTGCCATGAATCAACACCAGCGACCCAGCCTTCACCTCCAAAACCTCCACATCCTCCTCCTTGGGCCCCTCCCCCTCCACTACCTCTTCCTCCATGCCCCTCGGCAACCCAGGCCCATCATCCTCCACAAACTCCGTCCCCACCACCACTCCCTCATCATTCGACCTCCTCACAAACCTCCGCCGCACCTTCCCCCCAGCCCTCCCGCGATGCGAACCGGGATACATCCCGAGCGTCGCATTCCCAGGCCCAGCATCCTGCAACGCAAACCACCACCCCACCGCCGACGGCGGATCCGTATACAGAAACTCCGAGTCCCGATGCGGCGGCACCGCGCCCCCAATCCCCGGCTGCTTGCATATCACCATACTCTGCAGCACGCGGGGGTCCTTGAACCCCAACGACCGCGCGATCGCTGCGTTGCGCTCCGACAGCGACACGGCCCGGAACGGCGCCGACAGACTGTGCAGCGAGTGTCCGATCTTGTTCACCGCTTGCTGTTTCGGCTTCAGGAGGGCGGGTTTGCCGGTGGCTGGGTCGGGGGATGCGGAGAAGGCGTCGGGCTCGAAGAAGAAGCGGATTTTGTCGCCCGACGTCAGGAAGTAGTCGTCGCCGACGTGCGGTTTGTTATCGTCGAGGTCGTCGCCGGTCGTGAATTGCGTCAGCGGGTGCGTGTCCAGTGGGAAGGTGTCGAGCAGGTGCTGCGTTTCTGTGAGGAGGGAGCTGATCTCGGAGGGCGTTAGGTGGTCGGGGAGGACTAGGTAGCCTTTTTCTTGGAAGGAGGCTAGTTGGGTTGGAGTGAGTCCTTCCATTGTGGTCTTTCTTTCTCTCTCTCTTGGTGTTCTTTTTGTTTGTTTGTGCTAGGGGTTGTTGGTGTTGTTGTTTGCGAGTGTGGGTTGGTTTTAGTGGTGTGGTTTGATCCAATGCGGGGAACGCTTTTATTTTGTTGGCGGGTCTTATCGGCTTATCGCGGCCTCGGAGCTTGCCGAGCTCCAGGTACGCTCCGTGATAAGGGTTCTTATAGACCAAAATTCGGTTGGAGCCATTGATAATTGACTGATTACAAAACTTATTTATGCCATGGCCGGGCTGTTAAGAAACTCGGCTCTATAAAGATCTAAACTCTCGGAATTCATCTTGGTATAGTCTTTTACATCCCTAGACAGAAGCCAGAGCATTTGCGCTTGGCAACGAAGACAAGCAACCACTGTCCAGTTCCTTCCTCGGATTCACTAAGGGCGTCACTCTGCTCAGGATTGAAATCATGTAGGTGAAGCCTTTCTAGGAGGTTCGCATTCTTCTGTTCTTCATGGAATTTGTCCACGGGCCGTGTCAATTGGGATACCACTAGGTCCTCCTTATACAGGGTACGCGAGACTATGACACTGTCAGGATATTTTAGAAGAATAAAACTAAACTTAATGGCATATCCGCAGACCCACCATCACGAGCAGTCTCGAGAACATTCGCTGTCTCTTCAACAGTCTGAGGGTGAATCACACGCAGAAGATCTTTTGCGTAGGCCGCCACAGTGATTGCCGCATAGAGCTGCCACTCCTTGTTCTGATGTCCGTCAGTGTAGTCGCATATTCCGCGTATATCAATACACGGAAAGTCTTCCATCAGGCCTGCAGCCTCCCTCTCGAAACAAGATACCCCCCACTCGCCACGCAGCTGATCCCGGTGCTGGGCCGAGCACATCCCTGCGCTCCTGGACGCGATAAGACCGTAGTGGACTACTGGGACGTCTGATTCACGGTCAAGTCTTTTCACTAGGTATGCACGGTCGCATTTTGAGCAATATCCTTCGCCGGTGTGCTCATAGCTTGAACTGAATAACCAGTCACGCTCCCAGCCCGGGAATCAGTATGCCCTTAGGGCTGGGAGGCGAGCAAACTTAGCGTAGACTTGACGGATGTAGTTCCCCATCTGTCCTACCTCGAACGCGTGGTCTGACTGGAGCCTTTGCGTAGCAGTTAAAATGAGAGAGGGCGGTCGATTCAGATGGGATGTGATATGGAACACTCCATTGTTTTTGGATTTGCCCGTGTCGTAGTGTAGAATACCTCCTGACCCCGGCTTAGTATAGGGCACACTGAGTAATAGCCACGGCACTCCACAAACATCTTACCATGACTCCCCTACGGATCACTAACAACAACGTCTCCCAACCGAATGTCCTTCCACGGGTCCTCAGCATCAGCCGGCCTCGGTGCCCCTCCACTAACCCCAACCAGCAACCCAAACCGGATGTGGGGAAATGTCCTCGCCATGTTGGTAGCGACGTGGAAGACGTTGTGAGAGCCGCAGGGGCCGGATCCAGGGTACCCCGATTACCGCGTTGTGTCCGTTCATGCGGCTAAGGAGGTAGTTATTACCATCCTTGGGCTTTGGTGGCAGGTTCTCGTGCTCTTCGTCTAGTAGGCCTCGTGCAACGTTCAATTCGGTGGAGGCGATACATATCCACCCTACTGTGTAAACATGGTAGTCGAGCATTTCGGTGACCATGGATTCCTCTTGCTAAGTAAACGGCGCTTAGAATGCGGTATGAATAATTAGGCTCTCACAGGTTGATTGAATTTTGATTGAACAAGTGCTCGAAAAGCACTATGCGTGAGAATCAAACCCCTAGTTGTTTATAATGATGTTTTCTCGCCCTTAGGTAACCCAGGGAGGCTGGTACTACTGGAAGTATATTTAAGCCACAAGAGCCCACGGAAATAACGAACTCCAACAAGGCTTAGCTGGTGTATCGATCGTAATAATGTCTGCCAGTGTCAATACTGTGGTAAACTGCGAAAGGACTGCGGGGTGCTCTATTGTGGCTATGTGCGGATACTCAAAGTAGTTTGGTGTGGGATTTACGCACCATGCACTCATACCCGCAGGTAGACAGGCGCTTGAATCCTCCACAGAGACAGATCAGAGTAAAAACAATGACCTGAGCTAAGGCTCAACTTCTTGCTGAGCGCATGATGCTTCGCAGCGAGAACTAGATGGAACACTAAATCTGCTTGGGACTTCAGCGAAGGTTGGGCTGCCTTCGCAGGAACCTCAATCACCAGCTGCCGTTCTCTTTTTTGCCTGTACGTCGTCCCGTGCATCTATGTACTTCATATAAGCAGTGGCCCCATCATGAGTAATAAATTCGGAGCCTGAGCCCATGGCGATTGCTTGTGAGGTGAATGGGGATTGCAAGGGTGCCCCGAGCCACTCTAAACACTGTCGGATCCAATATCACCAAGGCAGACGATCCAATCCTTCCGCAATGACGAGCGTTCTGATCCGCTTTGGAAGACCGAAGGTTGATGAACCCCCATGTTATAGTTGCATAGATAAACTGTTACAAAGCAGCTATAAGACTCTTAAAAAGGCAGGCTTTGACTCTTAGTACGGACTAAAATACAATCTTCTGCCCAGGTACATAAAAGAAACGAGATAGCATAGACAATGAGGAAGATCAGCAGCATAACCTATGCGAGAAAGCCTCACAGACTGGTTCGGGGTATGGTGAGTGTCATTCCACTGTCGATGATGAGCGTGGCTCCATTTGTGTAACTTGCTGCTGAGCTGCACAGGAACACGATAGGATCCGCGATTTCCTCGGGGGATGCAGCTCTTTTCAATGGGGTAATTGCTTTGATAGCAACGCCCAATTCAGGGTGTCGCTTCAAGCTAGCCTCTAACATTGCAGTCTCGGTGTAAAAGGGGGCAACGACGTTGACTCGGATATGGTTCTTGAGGTTATCAATAGCTAATAGGAGGAGAACCGAAATGTTAGGACTAACAATCTTTGCAAGGTGTGAGGAGGGTTCTTTGGTGGACTGCTTACCTGCTGTTTTGGCTATACCTGCTACAGCGTGCTTGGAAGCTGCATATGACAACATCCCAGGTGCTACCATGGTACCATTCACAGAACTAACGACGACAATAGAGCCACGGCCAAGGCTACGCGAAGTATCGTGACGGGCACTCTGGTGCATGCGAGGCTCCTGTTTAGCCATCGCCGCCGAGACAGCTCGCAAGACCAACATTGTGCCTCTAGCATTGACGGCCATTGTCTGGTCATAGACGTCAATCTTGAGATGCTCGGTTGTCGCGCCGGAAATACTACCCATCTGCAAGTTTCATCAGCGTCAGTCTCCTTGGACGAAAATTGTCGGTTCTTCTGACTTACCCCCGCTGAATGTATACAGTAATCAATTCTGCCAAATTCTTTCACTGCCGCATCAACCATGCTGTTCACGGCAGTCTCATCAGAGACGTCCACCTCGACTGCCGTGGCGCGAAATTCGGAGTGAGTGGCCCATTTCTGACTCTCCTGGGCGACTGATTCAGCGCCGCTAAGGTTCAAATCGGCAAGAATGACACCTTCTACGCCGGCTTGGGCGAGAGCAAAGACTGCCTCCTTGCCGATTCCTGAGGCAGCCTGCCAAATATGTCGTTAGGGAAGGGGGGTCATGGTGACGCTAAGGGGAGAGACATACGCCCGTGACAAGTGCAATGCCGCTGTCCAGTGTAATAGCCATTGAAGCGGTCGTAGGTTGCACTGGAAACCTTGTAAAAGATATATGGAGCTATTTGGAGGTAGAAGAAGTTCACTGAAGATCAACGAGAATAGGGCTGTGAGATCGAGACTACTTTGCTGGGAGAGGGGAAATCGGGGAGGGGACAAGCAGAGTATATTTCATTTCAGCCCAACCCATAAAGAGTACTTCTCTGAGCAGGGTTCATCACAATCCAACTTCATGATATCGTCTTATTGGATACAATGCCATCGTAATCCTGGTACCCAGTCTTTGTTCACGTATGCAGTAACAAAGAAAAGGACTCGGGGCTAGTGCTAGTCCTTCGTTGCTATTTAGACGGACCCATAGCCCTAATGCATCCTCGGCTTGGCGCTTTTCCACGTCCCTCCCACCGCAGAACCTCCCCCTTTTCAATTCCTTTTTTCTTTTAGTCTACCTAGCGAGCAATTCTTTTTAGCAAGAGAATGAGAGATTCTATTTGCAGCTTTAGTGACTAATTGAAGTCGACCATCAGTACTTCAGAAAAAGCCGTCGGTCAATGGACTTGATATGTCTAGACAGGGTAACTAATCAATCATACGATGACCTGCTCCTTCTGCCACATAAGAAACGAGGCCAGAACCTGTCCCCCCGCACACCCAGCCAGGATCTTCATCTGCAGGTTGTAGCTCTCCGAAAACACCGTGCGAACCATAATTTGCGCATCTGACGGTAGCATGGGGACAGCGGCAGCCGAATGCAAAACAGAATGAAGCTGACCATCATCCAATAATCCGCCCAAGTGGGACCGAATAAATCCGTTCGAAACAGAAGTCACAATGGCCAGGAAGATGGAGCCTCCCATGACCCGGAACTGGGCCACAGCCCCCATAGCGACGGCTGCGTAACGGATAGCGATGTAAGCACTTGTCTAGCTCGCTAAGGGCTGGTGGGGGCGTAGACACACCTCGGTCTTGTTCCTCCACGGTAAAAGGGGTCATCAGGATCAATAGACTAATGTTGATGCCATAGCCGAATCCAGCAATGATCTGATAGCCATACTGGGCGGTGCTGATCGCCAAGGAGGCTGATAGAGTGGAAAGAAGCGCAAATCCCACAACCTGGATGATGGATGCCAGTAGCACAAGGTATACAAGGGGTATCTTGAGAGCTTTACCCACAGCAGAAGACAAAGCAGATCCCACTGGGGCGGCGACCGTAAAGGGAATGAAGCGGATTCCTGCCTGCAGAGGGGATAATCCATTCACAACCTGAAACCTTTGTGGCAGCTGAAAGATAGTAACAAACCATGTACCACCTAGGAAAATTGAGTTCCTGGCATTATACATTAGTCACTGGGATTGAACTGCCGAGTCTAGGAGAAAAGGTCACGCACAAAAGCATTCACATCCAGACCCGGTTATGGACGAATCGCCACGGAAACACGGGCTCGACTTGAGATGAGGTGAGTGTGACTCGTCTTTCCCACACCAGAAATACGACCCGTGTCACTCCGGAAATAATGAGCATGACAATAGTAAATGGAGATTTCCATTCGTACTCTTGGTTCGCTTCTTCCAAAGCGGCCACAAGGCATACTGTGGCAACAAGAAGCATGCTGGAGCCCAGCATGTCGACCTTGCGAAAGGCTTCGCGGACAGATTTCTGCAACGAAAATTTTCTCCTTTCGTCTTGCGGTGCGTGATGGTTTGGGAAGCGGTTAGGCAACGCCAGAATGAGGATGATGCCCGCTAGAGCAACCGGGGGAATACTGTTCGTGCAAACATTTAGGGGAATAATGTTCTTGATCACTCAGTTAGCAGATCATCCACTCACTTGAGAAGAAAAACCCATCGCCACGTTGATGATCCAGAGATGGCTCCACCGAATATAGGCCCTAGAAGAAGGGAAAGTGCGTATACGATTGCGACCGAGCTCGTATACTTGGCATATTTTTCCGATGGTACCAGCTCCAGAATGATTGCAGCACAGAGAGAATAGTTCGCGGCGCCTCCAATTCCCTGAAATGCACGAAAGATGATCCTGTTGGGTTTTGTTAGCTAACTTGCCAGGACAATGTGAACACCACATGCTGAAGGGGCTTACAATTGAACTATGGTTTGCGAGGCACCACATGCACCAGAAAATATCATAAAGATCAAGGTGGCTATAATCAAGGATGACTTTCTCCCGAAAAGATCACTGAGCTTGGCAGAGATGACAAGGACCCCTAACCCCCAAGCGTCAGCATAGTAGGTTAGTTGAGGGAAGAAGAGGTTCATTACCAACATATCCAAGCATGTAAGCTGAAATGATCCAGTACACCTTATCCAGGCCCCCAATTTCACGAGTGATGCTAAACGCGCTGGTATTGACAATGGGAATCTCGAGGTTCGTCAAAAAGAGGCACATGCAGAGTTTGAACATTACACAAAGTTAACGGGGCCATAAGTTTTGCAGAGTCATCCCTTACGAGGCAGTGATTAGGTGTAATGTCAGGCCTGTGAAATACTGGTTTTTGATCGTGTTACTCTCACTGAAGACAGTTGCTGACTTGGCCTCTGTGGGAACGCTGGAGCCATCCATAGTGTAATGATGAAGAATGGAATAGAAGAATCGTTAGATGGAAGACAGGCACGTAAATATTTCAAATTATAACCAATTAGTTTGTCTCTGTTTTCCTGGTAGGTGAAGGTGAGAGGGAAAGGGGGGTACACTTAAGCCCAGAGATATGCCAAGTGGATAATGAAAAAAAAAAAAGAAAAGAAAAGAAAAGAAAAAAGAAAAATATGGCGAGAGGTAGGAGAGTGATCAAATTAAATAAGAGAAAAGGGAGGGAGGACTCATCTTCTTGGAAAGCAACCAAGAGGGCTGGTTACCACCCTTTGGGTAGTCATATAATTTTAGAACCCCTATTAAGCCCAGGATTGTTGGCTATATTTGGGGGCGAATTAACCGTCGTTATTGAAGCTACGAGACTGTACTAGCAAGAAGTAACTATGCTCGGTCACCATCATTTTATTGGCACGAGAGATTAAGTTGCAGTGACTATCTCAGTTAATAGCTGTCTTCATCTGATATGTGTTCCGCTTCAATCATGAAAATACCTAATACTTGAGCCAAACCAGGAGCTACACCGTATGCCTGCCATCCGTCAAAGAGATAAGCGGATAGTCATCTGAGTGACTGTCCTTGGTCTGGACAACTTGACAAGACGTGATAGTTGTCTCACTGGCTATGGTCCTGTTGGTTCCTGCACCGGTATGGTTCCCGAACGATAATGAGGAAAGAAATCCTTGAAGGGATTTGTTCATCTGGGCTAAACGGCTGTCCTGCGTCAGGCTGCTGAAAAGCCTGGGCAACACTGGAAGACAGGCAACAACGATTCCTGATGATATCTCTGGTTGCGGCCAAAATCCTACTAGCCAGCTGTAATAGGATACGTTATCCTTGTTTTGCATTAGACGCACGGAGAACGCTAGTCAAACGATAGACGAAATACAAGCCCTACTTACATATTAGTCACAATTAATGAAGGGTTGCGAGTTGGAGAGAAAGAAACTAAACTATTGCGTTACATTATACTGAATAAAAAGACTGCCGATGCAGCAAGCTTTTTGCGCAGCGGCATTTGCAGTCTCCAGATGCGTGTTTGTGGCAAAATGAGGATAATAATATCCGAGGCAGCATTCACTGAGCTAGCAATGCAGTTCAGGAGAAACATGTCCATACAGGACCCATGCGTAATGAGAGGATCCCAGGCCTTGTTTAGTGGACGGCAGGCGAAAATTTCCAGGATGCTACCAATCAGATAGTAAATAAAATTAACCCATATCAGGGTATGGCAGATCCAGAACATAGGGTCGTTCCTTCTATTAGGCACAAAGATGTCCACAATCTGTAGAAGGATGGACGCTTTTATGAAGAATATGGGTATACCATATATTATCGAGCCTGCGTGAAACCACTACACCAACTGTTAGTATCCAAAAAGTGAACTGGACTTCGGCAAGAAACCAACATATTGCATTCTCCTAAAATCCCTTAGCCGCAAATTCCACATGTCAACCCCGGGTCCAGCATCGTTTCCCAACCAACAGATGACGCATAAGCCCACATAAATCCCCTACAAAGTCAGTTTGGTCTGGGTCTTTGGATGAAGAAAGAGAGTCTGTACCCAGGCCACAATAATGGTGTCTATGGGGTCAAGTTAGCAGCGGCAATGGTGTGCTTTGGCGCGTTCTTACAATCAGAAATGCTGGTCTTGCGGATAACAAATACCCTGGTATAGATGCGCATGAACAAAGCAATGGAGGCGGTTATACCGCAGATTAGTATGGCCGCTTGCCCAGATACACGTTGATTTGGAGGGTCCAAAAGGTTGGGCTCCACGCCCGGTGGCGGTATGCCAGCAGGACCTTGGAGAAGCTTTTGCAATTGCTCAGCCATCATTGATTCCATAGTATTTAGAGGGTCGTAGGATATGGTCTTCGTATCATTCTCTTCGGTAGAGTGGCCCTGTTATACACATCTGGCGAGTGGCCGTGAGATCATGGTTGGGCCCACACCGAAACACCATCCCAGGTTGATATGCATAACCCGAACTAAATTTATCACTTCAAATTATAACATGTGTCATCATGTTTCATCAGACCTGCAGGAGCGTAGCATCGACGGGGGCACATGTGGTTTTGCATCTTTAGCCTGACGCAGGGGCAGGTGCCAAGTACAAGTACTAGTCGTCAAATTGCCGCTTGGAGTCGGTCCGAGACTAGATGCGTTATTTATCCTGACAGGGCCATGCATGACGTTCCTCACCTGTTTGATATTTGAAGATCGCCTTGTAATCAGCAAACAATCACTAATGACGCACATACCAAGGGTGATATGACAGGAAAGGAAAGCCAGACCTACTTAGATCAACATTGTGCGAAATTTGGAAACGTACCGGCCATTCTCGCCCATTCCATGCAGGCATTGATTGCATCGTTGGTCGCTAAGGATGTGGGATGAATTCCTTTTGCCCGAAAAAAAATAACTGGAGGCATTGTACTATAATTATATATCTGCTGATGCACAGTCTAGCCCCATATGCTGTGGAGTAGTCTTGAATGGCACTGCTATTTTAATATGTGTAGAGGGTGCTAGTTTAGATCTTGGCTATTATTTTGTTTGTTTAGATTATGGTACAGAAAGACACTGGGAACACAGCTTCATGATTGCTACGACCGTGCACACGACGACTGGACTTTTCATGCAAGGCAGGACCAGACGGTGTATGATTTTCATGGTTGATGCTGATCGCCAGTTGCAAGCAAAATTGGTTCAACAGCTGACCCATGCTCTAAGCATAATAATTGTCGCTTCGAGCTGTCAATCTCTTAGTATTCTTCCTAGTCATACCTTGGAGTATACCACTGCTTAGCAGTCAGTCGATACTTCACATGGTCTATATTGAGTCTACAACTGCAGTCGCACTGCGGACGTGTTCTAGGAGAATAGCACTGAGATGTCCTAGATTCATTTAGACCTGCGCATAGCTTGTAATCTGAGAAATGCATGTAAGGTTACACTTGTTGCCTAGTCGTAGATCTCGATCCACCAAGAGGTAGAGAATCTGCACACTCGCTCAAGGAATGTAGGTACTAGGGATATGCTGCACCACGTGACTGAGAGAGAAAATGGCACTGGCAGTTGCCTAAGGATTAAGGAGTGTTGCCGCCTAACTAGTCCCCGAGTCCTCGGGCATCAGACACCTTCGCTTTACCTGGACAGTATAAAGCAAGTTCAGAGATGATTTCTTTTTCTCAAAAACTCGTACAAGAGCGCCATGTATACAATACTGCTCTTAAACTTACTTGAAGATGGAAGAAGTCCAACAGGACCACCAGTACCACCTTTTCCTCCGTCTATTCATGTCAGAAGACATTTTGGATTGTTAAAACTACCAATGACTCCTCAATCACCAATATTGACGAAGTACTGAGCAGAAAGCCCAAGTTAAAGCGATTTGTTGGCTACAAAGATGCGATCACCAATCCTGTCTTCGTCGACAAGGGCGAACAGGGCTTTGTTTTCCGGTTTAAACACAATGAACGAGATCTCTGCCTGAAGTTGGTAGGTCTATGTGGCTATCTTCTCTTCGGTGGTCATCAATAACTGAGCATGCAGTTCTATGATTACGAGGACCCACGGCCATATCACGAAAAGACCATCGCTTTGATCAGTCCTATTGGGTTAGAATCACGCGCATTTGCTCGTCTCTGCGACCTACATGGAAAATGGCCACTGGGCAGTGCAGTGTCATGGATGGATGTGCCTCACTGACTCCAAGCTTCAACAGCTTCGGGAAGCAAGTGGACGAGTGAGAAATAACTGGCGTTGGCATAAGGTCCGCTGGGGTATCGTGAAGGACTTTATCGCCGATGAGCCGCCGAGCTGTCAAGACGAAAGATTCCGGCTAATTATTTCAAATTTCTCCGTCCCAAAACGCGGCCAAATCCTCCCTCGCGATGTGAAGAAGGAAAATTATAGAGGGGAACTGATTGTAGATCTAGGATCTACTGTTACCTTCCCGTTCTATCGTTACTTCGCGAGACAGACTGATCTCGATAAGTTCTTTGAGGCCTTGGACCAATTTGGATTACCTGCGTGGGACCGGTAGAATGTAGTGACATTGCGGTCCTCCTTTTGTGGCTTCCAAAATTCTTACCAGATAGTGGTCCCTTGAGATTAGAGCCTTGGAAGCCATGATTTCATCTAGATTCAGCTTCGTAAAATTGACCCAGCAGGCCTGTTCTATACAGTATAAATTCGGCATCCTCGCGGATTGCTTGCGGATAGAACTTAATAGTACTGTAGTCTGGGGCCGTACTGCATAGCCCTGAATCCCCATAATATGGGCGCAAATTCTCTGCTGGCCTCTGTCCACTTTTGGCAATATGATCGGCATAATCCTCATCCTATCTAAAGTGGACAGTGCCCTCGCACTAGTAGTGCCGATCACTGTAGTTATACTAAAATAGACAGATAAAAAGGTATAGCCTAAAACGCCGCTGAGCACTTGCTGCAAGACTGGTTGAAGTAAATTAAATCTATCCAGGAAATGGAGGCTACAACAATAATTTGCCTCAGCAATATACATGAGCCATTGTATAAAGTTGGCGCACTGGATGAAAGCAGCAAAAGCATGATATTAACACCTATCTCGAGATTTCACTACCCCGAGCCATCCACCATATTGTATTCAACTCGCTTAGCGCGCCTCAATAGCGTACTGGAAGTCATCCAGAAGAAGCGTGATGTTCTCCGTCAACTCCTTATCCTTCCCAGCAGACTTAATGCGGAAGAACAAGGAATCCACAAGATACAGATCGTCAAGATCAACCGTCTGCAACGCGTTTGTGTTGGTATACTGAACCGAAACATACTTCTGGCTAGCTAGGGTAGCTCCGGTGATCTGAATTTCACACGGAACTGTCTGTTTTTTGCTTCCTTTCTTGACGCTGCAGCCGAGTTTCACAGACTTTCCGTTGAATTTATCCTTGCCCCCGTCCACACTGACATAACCCCGGACATTGACGTCGGTTATGTTGGTCATTGGGTAGAACAAGAGCTTGTTTCTGTTGGTGGTCTTGACGTTCGAGGCTTGAACGGAATAGCGGCCAACTTGCCAGGCGCCTTCGTATTTCAGGCCCTGGAAGGGGTTGGGCTTGAGGGGACCAAGAGCGCGATTATTGAACTACCGGGATTCCAATCAGTACCAAGATAAGACTGCAGGATTGATTTAAGATATCTTACTGGAACATTCCGGTCTTTCGCTGCCTCGGTAGGAGCGGCAACAGCTACACTGGCCGCGACTGAAAGGAGGGAGAGGAATGAAAACTTCATGTTGAATTGTGTGCGGATGCCAAAACCCGAAAGGAAGAGAGATAAAGAATCAATATCTGAGGTGAGGGAGAGTGGTGGGATAATACGGACCCGTTGCCCCTTTTATACGACTGCCAGGGCTGCATGGCCCATCTCGGACAAGGGGTTGACATTTCCAGCCGCACAGACTGTGGGACCCGGATCTTCAATTGAGTTTATGACTAGCATGCTATTAAGATACAATCAGGGTTTGATTTCTGTACGAAAGGAGGATCAATCTCGGAGCTGTTCGGTACCCCTGCATCCTCACATATCAAATAAATCGACAGATCAGATGATTTACATTCCGGACACGAAGAATCGCCCTCCCTTGGAGCCTTTGGGAAGAAAAACAAAAACTTGACTATTGGGCATATAGAAGATCTTGGACGGGATTGAAAAGATATTAAAAGATACCCTATACCCAGAGAAAAGGCAAAGTACTTTGTCGATCTACTTGGTGGGGACATTAGGACAGACATACCCAATAATAACAGAGATACGGCCTCACTACGACACCCCCAAGACAATCATTTGATACAGAGGCATACACCGCCGAAATATGTATCACAGGCATCCCTTACACCCAGAATTGCTGGTGGATTTTAGGGAGTCATAGTTGGCTACCTTGTTCGCTGAGAGGTCTTGTATGTTTGCGGATGGCTAATGCAGCATTTGCATTCCATGGCAATAGGCATATCATTCTGAAGACTGTTGATAAACTTAGGGGTCAAAAGTCTGACTACACCCGCCATTTCGGCAAAAAATGCAATGAATTCAAACTCGATTTTCTCAACCAATTTAAATGATATCAATCTACAAGTTGATTATATGGATTCCCCATATCAATACTTTGTATACCAGCCACGTGCTAGGCGTACAGCCTGAAGCCTGCGTGGCATAGAGCGAATAAGGCGATCTATGCACTCCTGAGGAATAGCCCACCAAGCAGCTTGAATACGCTCCCTAAATTGCGTCCAGTCAATCTGTGATCTGCCGCCTAGAAAGAGCTCTGGATAGAGCTC